>NC_061854.1:16651998-16656998 GCF_019202785.1 Penaeus chinensis
GTAGGGCGAATGGCTTTAAAAAGAGGAGCTAAAGGAGGGGGGGGGGGGTAGGAGGAGTAGCAGGAGGAGGAGGTGGAGGTGGGGGTGGGGGTGGGGGTGGAGGTGGAGGTGGAGGTGGAGGTGGAGGTGGAGGTGGAGGTGGAGGTGGAGGTGGAGGTGGAGGTGGAGAGGGGGGTGGTAGTGGAGGTGGTGGTGGAGAAGGAGGAGGGGGAGGAAGAAGTGATGAGGAGGAGAGAAAGGGAAGAACGGTAGAGAATGGAAGAGGAAGAAATGGGAGGAGAAGGTGAAGGAAGAGAAAGACGGAGAGACAAATATACAAAAATATAGGTAAGTAAACTACAAGATAGATAGAAAATTATAAGAACAAATGATAGACAGAAAATTATAGGAACAAATGATAGACAGAAAACAATGCTAATGTACATAGATACTGGAAATTGAACAAACAAGCAGGGAGAACGTTTAAAAAAAGACAGAAGAAAGACAAAAGACAAAAGATAGAAAAATACACAAACTACGAGCCAGAAATACAGACGTACTAAAAGACTAACTACTCTACAGACAGAAACGAAATAGACCAATACAAATCCAAGGAAAGAGGAGACATTATACACAATAGCCCACTAATGACCTTACTCTGTCGAGACTGCCGCTAGACTATTGGATTTTCGGATTATCAGAAGATAAAGACAAAACACAACACGTCGCCTTTGTCTTATGCATAAAAACTGCTACGTAGGTTTTAAGGTTAAAAGGATTTATGTTTTCTAAATATATATTATCTCATTCCCTCACTTACCACCCTCTAATCCTTTCTGTCTGCCTGTCTCTGTCTGCCCCACTCCAACCCTCCCTCTCCGTCTCTCTCTCTGTCTCTCTCTCTCTCTCTCTCTGCCTCTCTCTCTCTATCTCTCTCTTTCTTGTCTATATGGAATATATTATATCTAGCAAACATTATATAGATAGCTAGAATATTGCCTATTATCATAAAATATTGTACTGTGGATGGAAAACATTCATCTTATAACTCCAAGAAATCCAAGGCTGAAATGTTTTCCGAAAATATTATATATAACCCTCCCCCCCCCTCTCTCTCTATCTATCTATCTATCTATCTAACTATCTTTCACTCTATCTATCTATATATCTCTCTCTCAATTCACCTTCCTCTATTTTTCATGTACCAAACATGGAATATGTTAATAACAAGGTTAAGATAAAAATATGAGATAGTATCTTATTTTCGTAAAGTGAACGTAAAACTAAGGCCGTCTTCTCTTTTATCTTGTATTTTAAATATACGATGCCACATAGTTAGAAGACGAATATATAATAGGGTACAGTTTTGAATATTACATGAAATTTGATTAAATTTGCTTATAATTAGTGATGCATTTAAAGTTAATGTAAAGAAGATGGATGGAATGATGAGGAAATATAAATAAACTTTATAAACGCTGAAGGAAATGGATATAATCTGGACATTATTAGAGAAAAACATGCGAGTCCATATATATATATATATATATATATATATATATATATATATATATATATATATATATATATGTGTGTGTGTGTGTGTGTGTGTGTGTAGATAGATAGAAAGAAAGAGTGATAGATACAGATATGAGAATGTAAATAATAGAATAACAATAAGATAAAAAAGACTGTAAACAACACAAAGATCAAGGCGGAAATTTAACGCCCAAAACGAAGGCTGGAACGAACAATACCTTCTGTCACTCCATCTATTCAGAGCCTTCACTCGTAACGTAAACATTCGCTGATTAAACGTTATACGGGAATTATCAATTTTAAACATCTTTAAAGCGTGTCGCCGAGTCATTTATGTTACAACGAGTGTGTCTGGGCTTGCGTGTCTCGTTCGTGTGCCTTTTGTTTGCGTTGTAGCTAGGTTTCCTCCGTTAAACGCGAGAAATATTGAATAAACGCATTCTTTGCAAGAGCTTGTTATATTTTCGTGTGTACATTTTTTGTTTTTGTTTTTCATGAATACATTTGCCTATCTGCATTTGTATCAATAGATCTTTTAATCTACCAGCCTAACTCTCTCTCTCTTTCTCACTCATTCACTCTATCTATCTATCTATCTATCTATCTATCTATCTATCTATCTATCTATCTATCTATCTATCGATATATATATATAATATATATAAATGTATATATGAATGAAACACTATTCACACAGCATGTGTATATGTTTATCTATAATAAACGCATATGCATATATACACAATTTTTGTTTATTCAACCGTAAAGAAAATCTTTCTGTTACTATACCTTCAATAAAAGCAGCACCATTAAATAACGCGATTTAATTAACCAACGAAATCAGTATCGATTATAACCAAATCTCTCTCTCTCTCTCTCTCTCTCTCTCTCTCTCTCTCTCTCTCTCTCTCTCTCTCACTCTCTCTCTCTCTCTCTCTCTCTCTCTCTCTCTCTCTCTCTCTCTCTCTCTCTCTCTCTCTCTCTCTCTCTCTCTCTCTCTCTCTCTCTCTCTCTCTCTCTCTCTCTCTCTCTCTCTCTCTCTCTCTCTCTCTCTCTCTCTCTCTCTCTCTCTCTCTCTCACTCTCTCTCTCTCTCTCTCTCTCTCTCTCTCTCTCTCTCTCTCTCTCTCTCTCTCTCTCTCTCTCTCTCTCTCTCTCTCTCTCTCTCTCTCTCTCTCTCTCTCTCTCTCTCTCTCTCTCTCTCTCTCTCACTCTCTCTCTCTCTCTCTCTCTCTCTCTCTCTCTCTCTCTCTCTCTCTCTCTCTCTCTCTCTCTCTCTCTCTCTCTCTCTCTCTCTCTCTCTCTCTCTCTCTCTCTCTCTCTCTCTCTCTCTCTCTCTCTCTCTCTCTCTCTCTCTCTCTCTCTCTCTCTCTCTCTCTCTCTCTCTCTCTCTCTCTCTCTCTCTCTCTCTCTCTCTCTCTCTCTCTCTCTCTCTCTCTCTCTCTCTCTCTCTCTCTCTCTCTCTCTCTCTCTCTCTCTCTCTCTCTCTCTCTCTCTCTCTCTCTCTCTCTCTCTCTCTCTCTCTCTCTCTCTCTCTCTCTCTCTCTCTCTCTCTCTCTCTCTCTCTCTCTCTCTCTCTCTCTCTCTCTCTCTCTCTCTCTCTCTCTCTCTCTCTCTCTCTCTCTCTCTCTCTCTCTCTCTCTCTCTCTCTCTCTCTCTCTCTCACTCTCTCTCTTCTCTCTCTCTCTCTCTCTCTCTCTCTCTCTCTCTCTCTCTTAGACTAATGAACTCTGTACCCAAATTAAATACCAAATATCACCCTGAAAAAAAAACGAATGGTATAAAAATTTTAAAATCTGAAAATCATTCGGAATTTTTTTGCAGACTTTAAGTAAATCCACGCGGTAGAAACATCCACTGCAGATGGACAAGCTTTTAATGGGGCATAAAGGCACGGGGAACCGTCGTAAACCGTGTAAAAATGTTCTCCACTTCTAATTCCTGTCGTAAGGAAATGGTCTCACGTGGCCGGGATGACGCACTGATAAAGCGCCGCTTTATCAGGGGGAAGGAAGAAACTAAGGAAGGGAGGAAGGGAAGGAAGGATTGCATGGAAAAGGAGGAGCGACGCCAATAACATTATACACACACACACACACACACACATACATATATAAATAAATAAATAAATAAATATATATATATATATATATATATATATATATATATATATATATATATGTGTGTGTGTGTGTGTATGTGTGTGTGTGTGTGTGTGTGTGTGTGTGTGTGTGTGTGTGTGTGTGTGTGTGTGTGTGTGTGTGTGCATGTGTGTGTGTGTGTGAAGAAGAAGCAGAAGAAGAAGAAGAAGCAGAGGAAGAAGAAGAAGAAGAAGAAGAAGAAGAAGAAGAAGAAGAGAAAGAGAGAGAAACAAACAGACAGAAAGATAGACAAAACAAACAGACAGAAAGATAGACAAAACAAACACTCAAAGACAAACAGGAACAAACAATCAACGCAACAGACACAAACAAACACAAGCAAACCATCCCGGCAGACAGACCACAAGAAATAAAGAAGACATGGGGCAAAGGGTAAAAGAAAAACAAAAACATGAAGGTAGCTGAGCCTTTTCCCCCACGCCCTGTTCACGCCGAAGAATACAGCATAGGCATTCGGGATTCGGCCATTCTTTCGTGACATCAGCATTCTGTCCATAAGAGTGGAACCGTTTCTTGTCTCGTTGGAATGGAGTGTCGCCGAGGATGACTTTAGTGTGATGAAATTTCTTTCTTCCTCACTTGTGTATATCTATATATGTTTTTTTGTTGTTTTTTTCTCTCTAACTTCATTTCTCTAACTGTCTGTTGGTCTGATTGGCTTCATTCTCTTTGTTATTAGTATTAGTTTTCTTTGTTGTGTCTCTGTGTTTTTTTTTTTTTTTTTTTTTTTTTTTTGGTTCTTTCGGTCTCTCTCTCTCTCTCTCTCTCTCTCTCTCTCTCTCTCTCTCTCTCTCTCTCTCTCTCTCTCTCTCTCTCTCTCTCTCTGCCATCCATCGCTTTCAACATTCTCTTTCTGTCCTTTCCCCTCAATCCTCTTTCCTCTCTCTCTCCCTTTGTTCTGCTCCTCCCCCTAACCCTCGGACACAGCTAGCAGTGCCAGTTAAGGACGCAATGCCGCCATCAGGCTCTGTAATGGACCTTGGGACGGCTTTATGTGTGTGAAGTGAATAAGCGGGGGTAGGTGAGGTGGGGAGATGGGGAGGAGGATTGGTGGGAGATAGGGAGGGCTAGGGAGGGTATGGGATGGGTCAAGGTAACTCCTCGCCTTCCCCTCTCTCCCTGTCTCCTTCCCGCTCTATGTTCTTCCTTTCTTCCTTATTCCCCTTGGCTCCTGCTTTCACCTTTTCCGCTTTTCCTCCTACACTCTCCTTTTCCACTTTGCCTCCAACTCTACCTCTCTCCTCTTCTTCTCGTTCTCCTCTTCCCCAAATCCTCTTATTTATCCCGCTTCTCCTCTTTCCTCTCCCCCCCCATTCCTTCG
>NC_061854.1:16691998-16706998 GCF_019202785.1 Penaeus chinensis
CCGACCATATAGATATTCGAAGCATGTGGGCAATATATAGCTTTTTAAGCAATAAAGGACAAGTACTAGACGATGGGATAATTGATACACTAACTCCTGCTTATGTATAAATTACGTTATACTGTGGATAGGGAAAGTCGCCGCCTTGACACAAGTGTTAGCGCGCCGCGGTTGATTAGGAAAGGCATCCAACCAAACAAGGGTGAGACTGCCAAATAACCTCTCAAATTGAGAGAGGCCGATTTCCTGCAATGGAATAAATGGCTGTAAAATTGTATATATATATATATATATATATATATATATATATACATATATATATATATATATACATATATATGTATATATATATATATATATATATATATATAATAAGCATAATATATATATATATATATATATATATATATATATGTCTGTTTCCTTATTTATCCATATACAGTTTATATATATATATATATATATATATATATATATATATATATATATATATATGTCTGTTTCCTTATTTATCCATATACAGTTTATATATATATATATATATATATATATATATATATATATATATATATATATACACGTATCTGTATATGTATATAATCATATATATCCCCTTGCCGACGGATACGACGGGTAGACACGTGCTTTGCCCACTGTTAGTACTTGTTTGATTGTTTATACACATAGATGGCTATACTTGTACTAAGTCACCAATGAGCCAGTTAGGAGTACTGCCCGTCTCGCCCGTTCACCCTTTTATTTGATTTACGAAATATTTTACATTATCTTATTTTGCTGTTACTAATATTAAAAAACATTATAATAATTATAATGTTTATAATAAAAATAACACCAGCGATATCCATAGCACTAGTAAAAAACACGTTTTTCCCGCCAATTCAAATCACGTATGGTCACAAGGTCTATTTATTGACTCCTTTGTAGCTAAGCACTAGCAAAGCCATCTATGAGCAGACATTTCACAAAAAATATAGAAAATGGGCACAGCATTTTCCCCATTTTTTGTTCATTTTCCCCGACGGCATTGGGATATATACATACATACATATACATGTATATATATATATATATATATATATATATATATATATGTATACATATATATGTGAATATATATATATATATATATATATATATATATGTATATATATATATATATATATATATATATATACATATACATATACACATATGTGTGTGTGTGTGTGTGTGTGTGTGTGTGTGTGTGTGTGTGTGTGTATATATGTATTAATATATATATATATATATATATATATATATATATATATATATATATATATATGTATATGTATGTATGTATGTATGTATGTATACACACATTTATACTATATACAAATATATCTGTCTATCTATCTATCTATTTATCTATACATACATATACATACACGTATATATTCATCTACTTATCCATTTATATTGAGAGAGAGAGAATGATTACGATGGCATAATAAGGTAACGATAAGGGTAATATCAATATCAACCACGATAACGGGAACAAAAGTGATACCTGAGGAACTACAGTCTAAACATGAAGATATCAAATAGAAGAACAGGGGCGGGGGGGGGGTGGGGGAGAAAGTGTGAAACATAGATAATGCGAAACACAAGGAAAACATCGAAGAATAAGCAAGGCATCATAAAATCAACAGGCGAGGATGAAGAAGGGAGAGCGCCCCGTTCTCCCTCGCCTGATCCCCCAGAAAGAAGGAAAAAAGACTATATATAAATGAAAATGGCGACGTCAAGGGAGCCGGCAGCACGAACCTGTTTATGTTACATTACAGATCTTTGCCTTGGGTCAACAGAGTGAAGGCTGACGAAGGAAAAGAGATCCCCCTCCTCTCTCTCTCCGTGCCGCGGGAAGTGTTATCTTTTGTCGTGGTGGTTTCCCTCAAGGACAAAGCGTAGGAGCGGAGAAGGGCGAGAGGGAAGAGGAGGGGAGGTGTGGGGGCTACGAGGAAATTTTGAGCTAAATGAAAGATTATGGGTAAGAAAAGAGGGGAAATAAGGGAAAGAAGGAGGAGGAGAGTTGTAAGAGTTTAAAGGAGTTAGGAGATAAGGGAAGTGATATGGATAAGAAAGGATGAAGGTAGGGGACAGAGGAGAAGGGGAAATAGAAGAGTAGATGTGATGTAGGTACGGGACAGACAGGGTAGCAGGGAATTAGTCAGGGAAAAGAAATGGGAGTGGAGGTAAGAGGTAATGGAAGGGGCTGCTAAGGGTTAATGACGAAGATAGGGAAGGCGGGGGGGGGGGGGGGTACGAGTCCCGGAAAAAAAAGCAGGAGATGAGAAAGCGAGGAGAGGCTTGAAGTGTAGTTATTGATAACACATGGATTGTTGTTCTTATAGATACTTGAGAATAATGGGAGTTTGTGCTACTTCTGGTGATGAAGATTACTTTTTGACTCTTATCTTAATTAGTCATGTTGTTCTTGAATCGTCTTTTTGGGAAATCTAAGAGAGATAGATTTAGAGAGTGAGAGGGTGGGGTAGGCAGAGGGGAAGAGGGATAAAGGCATTAAAAACACAGCAAACCAAATGATCAGGAGAGAGGGGGGGACAGAGACAATAAAAGACAGATATATATATATATATATATATATATATATATATATATATATATAGAGGAGAGAGAGAGAGAGAGAGAGAGAGAGAGAGAGAGAGAGAGAGAGAGAGAGAGAGAGGGAGACAGACAGACAGACAGACAGACAGACAGACAGACCGAAACAAAAACAATAAGAAGCAAATATAAAAAGCACGTGATCGAGAGAGAGAGAGAGAGAGAGAGACAGACAGACAGACAGACAGACAGACAGACCAAAACAGAATTAATAGGAGGCAGATATAAAAAGCACGTGATCGAGAGAGAGAGAGAGAGAGAGAGAGAGAGAGAGAGAGAGACAGACAGACAGACAGATCGAAACAAAAACAATAAGAAGCAAATATAAAAAGCACGTGATCGAGAGAGAGAGAGAGAGAGAGAGAGAGAGAGAGAGAGAGAGAGAGAGAGAGAGAGAGAGAGAGAGAGAGAGAGAGACAGACAGACAGACCAAAAAAGAATTAATAGGAGGCAGATATAAAGTGCACGTGATCGAGAGAGAGAGAGAGAGAGAGAGAGAGAGAGAGAGAGAGAGAGAGAGAGAGAGAGAGAGAGAGAGAGTGGGGGGGGGGGGGGGAAGTTGAACGTGACAGAAAAGTGAAAATATAGCATTTGCAAGTCAACATTCATTCCATCGAAATACTGTATACATTTTGCTCAAAATATAACCACAGCTGCAATGGTTGACCGGCAGGGAATACCCAAATCATGATATATATATTTATTAATCCCATTAATTGAATACTGATTTTATCTTTAGAAAGCGTGTGCGTGTATATGCACATGGAATCGCGCTACTATTTATATCAATATCACTATCATTATCTCCACTATTATAATTGCATTATTATGATTACTTCACGCGTTCATTGTAGCGTGTAAAGCTTCATTATGCGAATGGTTCATTATTATGAATATTGCTAATGACATTAGTTCTATTATTGTCATCAATACGAAATGCATTTCAAATACGATAAAATTGATAGGATATTTTTAATGCCATAATAAAAATGGACCTATAATGTAGATTCATTAAAAATACAATTAGAGATAAAACAGTAAAGATATCTCGTGATGAGATATAATCGATATGTTGATCAATAACAAAGATGAGGATAATGATGAAAATCAATAAGTTTATTAAAGGTAAAGAGCAAAGACCGATAGTTATTAATAAAGGTTTATAATGTTCCTTATTGCGTTTTCATCATGGCCTCCATTTTTTCGATTTTTTTCTTCTAATTCTTCCTTTACTTTATTTACTCATATCTATTATTTTATGATATGATAACGCGAGTGGTGATAGGAAGGCTATGATAATCACGAAAATCATGCTAATAAAAACAAAAAAACACTGTCAGTAAGTCAAGCAGCGTTAACCGTATCATGTGACCTTACACGCAGCTCCCGAGGAAAGGGTAAGGTCAGACGAAGATGAAAATTGTTTATCGGGAATGAAGAGGGGAGGGAAGAGAGGCTTGAGAAGGGAGATTTAAAGAGAGAACTTAGGGAGAGAACGGGAGGGGGAAAGTGGAATTGGGAAAAGATGGATGAAGGGTTGGGATGAGGAAAGACTAAAGAGATGGCGGAGGGAGTTGAATGAGAGAATAGGGGAAGAGAGAGAGAGAGAGAGAGAGAGAGAGAGAGAGAGAAAGAGAGAGAGAGAGAGAGAGAGAGAGAGAGAGAGAGAGGAGATAAGAGAAATGGAGAAAAGAAAAGAGAAATGGAGAAGAGAAAGAGAGAGGAGAAAGAAGATTAAAAATAGAGAATAAGGGGAGAGAAGGAGAGAGGAGAAGGAAGATTAAAAGAGAGGATAGGGGAACAGGAAAAAGAGAAGAGGTAAGAGATCACGTGTAAAAAGAAAAGAACAAAAAAAAGAAAAAACAAAAACAAAAACAAAACTACAAAAGGAAACAAAATTCGACGAGAAAAAAATGAGAGAGAGAGAGAGAGAGAGAGAGAGAGAGAGAGAGAGAGAGAAAGAGAGATATCAGAACATAATTTCATTCGCGGACGACGGAGAGAAGAGGGGGGGGGGGGGGGAGGAAAGGGAGATTGAAAGTGAAAATAAGAAAGACTCAAGGGGAACGGCGGCTTGGTAAGGGGAGGGGGGGGGGGGGAGTAAGATTGAGTGGGGTTGAGCGGCGATGGTGGGGGGGGGGGGGAGAAGGAGAATGATTAGCGTCAGATAGATTATCAGATCGATAACAGAGATCTATCCCTTGCCATCCCTCGAAGAGTTGCTTCTGCTTTATCCAAGTATGTTTATACTTATTCCCGTTTCTTTTTAATTTTGGTGTTGTTACTCATAATCAGTTTATTATCATTACTTATGTTACTATTGTAATAATAACGGCAGTAATAATGATACTGATGATTATAATAAGAATGATAACAATTGTTGTCATTATTATTATTATCATTACCATTATCATTACCATTGTGATTATCGTGATTCTTATGATTATTGTCATTATTATTATAATTACTATTATTTATTATTATTATCATTATCATTATCATTATCATTATTATATCATCATCATCATCAATCATCATTATTATTTGTATCATCATTATTGATATTATTATTGTAATTATTATTATTACTGCTACTGTTATTATTATTATTATTATTATTATTATTATTATTATTATTATTATTATTATTAACCCCCCCCCCCCAATCCCTTGCCCGTTGTTGTCGTGGGGGGGGGGGGGCTTAGGAGGCGGAGACTGGGACCCAATACTGGGGAACTCCCCAACCTTGGGATTTTGCATGGTCTTTTTTCCCTTCTACTTTTTCGTTTGTCCCTTCACCAACCCCTTCTACTATCCACTTCCTAAGGTGTGAGAGCCGTGCTGAAAGGATGAAAGGCTGACTTTTGTGCCAGTCCTGAACGGCCTGAGGGAGCCATGGGCACGGTATTTCCTTGCTTTAGTTGCCTAGCCCTTATCCCTCAAGGGGACCCTGAGGACTGTTTCTCTCCCCAACAGGCTTACCATGGCCAACAATGAAGATTTTATACCACTATTCGGGGCAATGAGGCTTGCCCCTTCATCAAATGGCCTCACCAATTCCCGGGCCCCTGGCTCTCCTTTGACCACGGCTCCGAACATTACAACTACTACCCCCTCCTCAATGCCTACTAGCACAGTATCCACCCTAGTCAACACTCAACCCTTGGAGACATCTCTACTCTCCCAACATGCTCAACTTCAACAGCTCTACCCCCACAATCTTCTTCATAAACTACCCCATCCTCCCTTATTACTACTTTACAGCCTTATTGTCCACCTCTCCATAACAATACCTCCCTCAACACTACTCCCTCTTTCACACGCCCCCATCCTTTATCTACCCCCAACCCTACAAAATACTCTATTTAGCTCAGACAAATGGGACCGATTTTTCGCGATCCCTCCCACAGCTCCCTACTCTAACAACACCCTTCTCTTCTAGCAATGTCTCCAAAAACAAGTAGGCAAAGTCTCTTTCTGTAGCCGACCCGACCTTTCCCATCTCGTCACAGTAACATCTGAAAACCAAGCTATAGCATTATCAAATCTAGCTGATCTATATGGTAACCTCATCCCTGCAGAACCCCATCCAACCCTCAATACTTCCACCGGAACTGTTTCAATCTCCCCAGCAAATTGCCCTATCTATAACAAAAATATGATGCGATATCAGTACAATGCTACTCCATTCCTCCCAGAGGTCATCGTAAGAACCCCACTAACATTGCCAAAATTACTTTCTGTAGACATGACCTTCCCTTTAATGTTTACATCGGTGGAGAATCCCTCCCTGTCCGACCATATCAACTTCCTCCTCGTCAGTGTCAAAATAGTTGGCATTTAGGAACATTGCCGTTCCACAGCCAGTTGCCCACTATGTGCCCAACCTGGTCATACTCGACCAAACTGTTCTGCACAATCACTCACATGTGCCAACTGTAGTGGCCCCAATAATGCATTTTATAGGGACTGCCCCACCTACAAATTTGAGTCCTGTGGTCTTAACACTCAGATTCAGACTTGGACTCACTCTACGTAAAGCCAGACAGGAAGCACGTCGACGAGGTTGTTCTCTTACTCCCTACTCCAGTAATGTCGCTCACTCTGCCACTCCCCCTACCTCCCAAGCTCCTACACCCTCCCTTAAACCTATCCCCTCTCCATCTAACTTCCCCTCTTCTACCTCATACCTTCCCCAGTCAAATTCTTTTGCCATCCTAAATCCAGACACTCCAATTTCTACTACAGCCCCAACACCATCCCCTCTCCCTCCCTACAACAGACAGACTAAACGTTCCACCCCCTCTTCCCCTACCACACAATCACCTCCACCTTCCTTTGCCCCTACTCCTCAGACACCAGTCTTCTCTCTGAGTCCTATAATGCTCCTTTGCTTCCCCTGAACTCAGTGCTGCCTTACAGTCATGTCGCAACACTCATGAAGGCCCTGACGGTATTCGCTACCGTATGCTCCTGCAACTCCCATCTTCCTCCTTATCCTTCCTATTAAAAATTTGCAACCACATATGAACATCAGGAAATTTTCCTTCTCATTGGCGAGAAGCTTTTATCCCTCCCTTCCTGAAACCCAATAAATTTGGTAACCTTCCTCAAGACTATCGCCCCATCGCACTAACTAGCTGCTTATGCAAACTACTAGAGCGAATGGTTAACTTCCGCTTGATGTGGTTTCTTGAATCTCACAATCTTCTCTCTCCTTCCCAGTTTGGTTTCCGCCATGCCCAAAGCACAGCTGACCCTCTTGCTCATTTTGAGACATATATTACATCTGCATTTACATGCCATGAATCCATACTAGCTATATTCTTTGTTCTAGAAAAAGCATATGATACTACATGCAGGTACCATATTCTCCAACAATTGTCCTCTCTAGGCATACGTGGAAATATGAGAGTCTTTATAAAGTCTTTCCTCTCCCAATGCCCTTTCCAGGTCAAAATTGCCTCTGCCACATCATCCTTCTTTCCTCAAATTGAATGCGTCCCACAAGGCAGTGCGCTCAGTACTACTTTATTCCTTCTTGCTCTTAATAACTTTGCCTCATTTACCACCAGGAGCCTGATCATTACTATATGTTGAACCATGGCTTCTGGTTCTCTACCTCCAAATCTTTCTCCATCCTTTTCTCTCGCACACATGTAGGTCCCCAACCTCTTATATGGCACTCCACTCCAATACCGTTCCTCTATTAAATTCCTAGGCATTATTTTTGACTCCAAACTGTCCTGGCGAGACCATATCCCTTACATTAAAGAAAAAGCTTGCCGCTATCTCTGAATCTTACAAACTCTATCCCATATATCCTGGGGCTCAGATCGCAAAGCTCTCCATCTTTATGTTACCTTCATCCTCTCCACTCTCGATTATGGATGCCATATTACTACTCCTCTGCCTCAACTTCTCGTCATGCTCATCTTGATACAATCCATCACTGTGGTCTTCGCCTAGCCTCTCCTCTCCAGTTGAGAGCCTGTACACTGAATCAGGCATACCCTTCTTTCTCTCCGATGTTATGCTCGATTCCACCAACTTCCCCTCACTAAATTAACTATCCTACGATCCCTACTTCCTACCTTTGCTTCTTCTCCACGTTTACCTACTCCTTTCTCCACTCGCATGGATACCCTCCTCTCCTATTCCCCTTTTCCCCATCTCTGACCTCTCCAGTTCTCTGTTCACTCTGTCCCTCCATGGCTTATACCTTACCCCCGTATTTGCTCCTCTTTTTTACCTGACCCACCAAAATCAAATATTCCTGCTGTCCTTCTCACCCATTTTCTTCATCATGTCTCCACTCATTCCTCCAGTATTCATGTTTACACTGATGGCTCCAAATCCACCTCCTGAATCCAATGTCCTTACTACAGAGCTGTATGCACTCCTTTTTGCCTTAAAAGACATATACTCACTCCCCTCTTCCTCTTTCACATTTTCGCAGACTCCCGTAACTCACTAACTCTCATTAAGTCAATACACTCGACCAACCCCCTTGTTTGTAAGATCCAGAACTCGTTGTTCTACCTGCCCACACGCCATAAAACAATCAAGTTTTGCTGGGTGCCCAGCCATGTTGGAATCCCCAGTAATGAACAGGCAGATACTCTAGCATGCTACACCACTATGTCCACATCATACCAACCACGTTTCTCACGTAAGACCTTCTTGTATAATCGATGGCAATCTTTCTGGTCAGGTCTCCGCACTAATGAATTACATACTGTAAAACTATCAATCTCCTCCTGGTCAGCTCCATTTCATCGGAGCAGACGTTGGGAGATGGCTCTCGCTCGCTTACGCATTGGCCACATCCGTCTATGTAATGTCCCTCATTCAACTCCACACATTCTATTGTCATAGGCCCATGTTTTGGTACAGCCCATACCTCTACCTTCCCCCACCTATCCTCCCTTCTCCGACCTCCCAACCTATCAGACATCCTTACAGAATCTCACACTTTCTGCTTTGACAACCTGTTTTCCTTCTTTAAACGCATATATATCCTTCACTTGATCTAACCCCTTTACATTGCCTTACCCGACCTTAACCTATTCACTCGTCAATTCCTTTGCCCAGCTTTGACACCTAAGCACTAACTCAACCAACCTTCACTATCATTTACTATAGTGCTACATGACCTTAGATGTCTAGCACATTTATTGTGCTTTTAACCATTGACCATTATTATTATTATTATTATTATTATTATTATTATTATTATTATTATTATTATTATTATTGTTATCATTATTATTAGTATTGGTATTATTATTATTATTGCTATTATTTTTATTATTATTATTATTATCATTATCATTATCATTATCATTATTATTAATAACATTATTATTATCATTGTCATTATGATTATGATTATGATTATGATTATTATTATTATTGTTTTCACTATTATCATTATCATTACTACCGTTATCAGTGGTAGTAGTATATTCCTTATCGCTATTATCATTGCTATTAACATTATCATTATTAATATTGGTATTGTTGTTATTATCATTATTATTATAATTGTTGTTATTAGCACTATTTTTATCATCATTGTTATTATTATTGTTATTATTATCATTATCATTATCATTATCATTATTATCAATAGTATTATCAATAATATTATTATCATTATCCTCATCATTATTGTATTATTATTATTATTATTATTATTATTATCACTATTATTTTTCCGATACATCTCTTTGTTTTTTGGCATTGTTACTCTTCTCACCACTATCATTTTAAATTATACTGTCCCATGTGATAATTCATCTGTTGCTCTGTTTCCTTTCTTATCTGACGATTTGATAATGGCTTCCTACTCTCCTCCGTCTCTTTTGCAATTAGACATTGCACATTCCTCCTCTCGACTTTTATCACCATTTCCCCTTGCTCCTTATCGTTCTAATCTCATTCTTCCCAATTTTTATCTTCTCCTAATTCATTTTTTTCCCTCTTCCCCCTCCTCATTTCCAAGCGTTACCTCTCTATCTATACATTCCTGCCGTTCCTTGAAGTCTATCGGAACAATTCCTAAGATTCTTCTGGAATGTTGCAGTAGAAGGGGACCTGCAACTTGCTCTGACTTGGCCCTATCTCTCTTTCCCCTTTTTATCTTCCTTTTTTTCCCTCAATAACTCTCCCCTGGAACGTTGGAATGCCCGATTATGGCACTAAAAGGCTGGCATACCTTTCTGACCTTCCTTGAAATCGGCCCTCACTCTCTCCTTCTTTATTATTATTTTTGTTTTGTTTTGTTTTGTTCACCTATACCTATTCTCTGCTTTCACTTTTCTTCTTGTGGTACTGATTCTTAGCCTTTCCTGAAATCCGTTCTCTCGCTTTTCCTTTCATTTTCTTCCTTTTTCCTCTGCTTCTCCTTTTCGTCTGTGTTCCGGTCTCTTGCTCCTCCTTAGCGTTTCCTCTTCCTCTCCTTTTTTCCTAACGTCCCCTTTTAGCTTCGCCTATTTCTCCTTCTCTTCTTCCTCCTCTCTTTTATCCTCCTTCCGATCTACCCCTCCTCCTTTTAGCCCTCCTCCACTTTCGGATATACTGTTAAGCTCTCTCTCTCTCTCTCTCTCTCTCTCTCTCTCTCTCTCTCTCTCTCTCTCTCTCTCTCTCTCTCTCTCTCTCTCTCTCTCTCTCACTCTCTCTCTCTCTTGTTTTATCTTTTCTTTCCTTGAATCTAATAAAGAAGTTTGGCTGTTTTCCTGTGGAAATTGATATATAGAAAATTTAAGGATTTGCACAGCTACCATAAAGATATTGTGAATAATGTTGTAATTACACCTTATAAAAGTCACAAAAAACATGAGAATGTCATCTTTCCAGTCATACATAAATTCAGTCATCAGCATTATCATAATGATTTTCATGACGGAAATGTGTTCTTGGTTTCTTTTTCATTTCAGTTACATGTAACAAATGAATCCACACGATAGAAATATTTCACTTATCAATAAAATGAAAAAGGAGATAAAAGCAAATAATGGAATTAATGACATTGGATCTGCCAAAGCTGATCGGATCTGGCGTTTTACCAATTATTTTTCGACACATCAACAATATCGCGAATTTTGCTGAAAAAATATAAAGTATGGTGTTTGCTATTACGATTTTTTTCTTTGATCATTTTCTCTCAGATCTGAAGAGAGAGATAGAGATAGATAGAGATAGATAGATAGATAGAGATAGATAGATAGATAGATAGATAGAGAGAGAGAGAGAGAGAGAATGGAATAGACAAATAGACAAAAGGATTGCAGGCATAACAAAAAAAATAATAAAACAATTAAAAAGACAGAAATTCACAGCAGAAGAAAAGAGGCAAACAGTTACAAAATACGGAAACAAAACGAAAAGACGAGAGAAAGGATATTATACATAGGCCAGTTGACAAAGACGGGAACGGTAAACAAGATAGGCATCGAGATAGACAACTGCAAAAATATAAAACGGGACGCTACATGGAAAAATTATTACAGGCAGGCTAATTGGAAGTTGCGTCATCTGTAAACATTAAACGTACAGACATAAAACAGACCGGGAGAAAGAGCGAGCCAAATATCAAAACACCAACATCAAATAAAGATAAAACAGAGCAAGAACGAACGAGAGAAGCAAAGAAGCAAGAAGAAAGAGACACCGAAACCACTTGATAAAGATGTCGGTAAACAAATACAAATAACGCAAACAGATACGAATACACTGGCGTAAGACATAAGAGATTCAGAATTACACCCTGCAAACATACACAAATATAAAACAAATGAAACAAGCAGGCAAACACACCAATATAAATACACGAGATAGAGACAGAATGAGCTAAAGCGATATTGAGACAAAAAAAAAAAAAGACCAGTTGATAAAGATGTTAGTAGACACACACAAAGAAGAGAGAGAGAGAGAAAGAGAGAGAGAGAGAGAGAGAGAGAGATAGATAGAGAGAGAGAGAGAGAGAGAGAGAGAGAGAGAGAGAGAGAGAGAGAGAGAGAGACAGACAGACAGACAGACAGACAGACAGACAGACAGACAGAGACAGACAGACAGAGAGACAGACAGAAACAGAAAGAGACAGAGACAGAGGCAGAGACAGAGACAGGTACAAGGACAGGGACAGGGACAGAGGCAACAGACAAGAGACAAGAGACAAGAGTCAGAGAGACAGAGACAGACATAGAGATAAATCCAGAACGACAGAGAGACAAGAGAAAGAAAGAGAATTACCTCCAGGCCGGTTGACAAAGGCGTCAACTTTAAAGGCACCGAGTTAATTGACGCGCTGGTGCCCATCACGGTCATATTTCGCCCTATCACATGGTGCCTCTTGTGCTGGCCTGCTGTAATTAGTCTCAGGGAAGTTGACACAAAAGACCTCCAGGAAATAAGTGAGAGAATCTATTTGTTGACAACTCCTTTGGGTTTGTGTTTGCTGTTTCTTACTCGTATCAAGCAGACGATGATAATACTTAGAAACGTTAAGAGGAAATGCAAAATTATTGCTCGGTCAAGAACCAGATAGTATTGGTAGTGATTATTGAAATGCTGGATGATATTGAAGTTGAAAATAATGTTTATAAGGAAGGATCATGCAAATTATTATAATAATGTATTGATAATGATAATATCAACAATGCAATAACAATGATGGCATTTACAAAGGAAATAGGAGTAATAGTAGTAATGATATTAATGTCAGTAATAAGGAAATAAAATACTGATGATAATAATGATAGTAATAATAATAAAAATAACAATGATGATAACAATAACAAAGATGATAATGATAATGGTAGTAATAATGTGAATAATTGTGATGATAATGAGAACAATAATGACGATAATGATTATGATAACAATAATGATAATAATGATAATGACAATAATAATGATAATAATGGTAACGATGAAGACAATAATAACAAGTATAATAGGATAATAGTAAATACCATAGAAGATATATAACTAATTCTCTATATCTCCCATTTCCCTCTCTTATACCACATTTTTTGCAATCAAAACTACCTATACATATCTTCTCCCTGGGAATGGTAACAGCCCAGGGAAAATATGTTATATAAGAGAGAGTTTCTCCCTTCGTCTCTATAATGAAATGTCGACCGACCCCCCCCCCCCCCCCCACCTTCCCTTCCGCCTCAGTACCCCAGGCCCATCCCCCTCTCCCTCCCCCCATGGGCTCAAGCTCCCAAGATGAAAATATGATATTGTGTTCCTTGGGGTGATTTTTTTTCTTTTATTATTATTATTATTATTATTAGTTCGTTTTCTTCTTAGTTCACTTAATTCTAGTTTTTCTTTCTTTGACTGTTTTTTCTATTATCTTTTTTTTTCGCCTGTTCATTTCTTCGTCTGTTTTTTTTTTCACTCTCCTTTTCTTTTCTTCTCCATTTTGTACTCTTCTATTGTATTTCTTCCTTGTCCTCTTCATCTCATCTTTCTTCCCTCGTTTCTTCTCTCCTTTCTTCGCCTTTTCTTGACTTCATCATCTTTATCAACTCTTATTTGTATTTTTGTATTTTCTCTTTCTTGGTCTCTTCTTTATCCTTTTTCTTTCCCTTCTTCCTCATTTTCCTTCTCCCTTACTTTACCAAATTACTTCTTTTTGATTTTCATCTTCGTCCTTAATTTACCGGATTAATGAATACATGATTTTGTTGTTCATTCATACGTGCGGAAATTTATGTTTTGCGATTTGTAATGATAAACGACAAGTCATGATGAATATGATAAATTATCATGTCGGAGAACAATTCACGATCATTAATTCAGATTCGTCATGATCATAGTCGAATTAATCAATACTTTCATAATTACCTTCATTAATTCTAAACGATCAACTGATAGTGCTATCCGTTATTGCTAACGATGACAAAGACTTAAAAACAGTAAATATGATAATAATTGTATTAGCGATAATAGCAATATAGATAATGATAATCATGATTACTATAATGTTTTAATAGCGACCATGATTATGAGAATGAAAATTTTTGTGACGATAATAATGATTATAATAACAATCATGATGATGATGATAATAATAGTGATAATAATTGAGGTAAAATATGAGGATGATAACGACAATGATAATGACGATAATAATGATGAAAACACCGAAAAAAAACAACATTATCACTAATAGCATCATCAAACAAACAAACAAGAAAGCAAATCCAGCAAGGAACAGAAGAGAAAGTTCAACAAAACCCGGTCTTTACTAACAGAGGCGGTGCGTGCTAGCGAGACGTACAGACAGACAGCAGACTGGAAGCATGGCACGTCGCTCTGTTTACGCTCAGTTGAGTTAACTGATATCCGATGAGTTTGAAATCGTCATTTTGGATTCTAACGCCGAATGAAAAGGCAGAATTCAGTCCAGGGAATGGCTGGTGGAGGGAGGAGGGGCAGAAGGGAGGAGAGGGAAGGAGGGCAGATGGGAAGGAAGGGGAGGGAGGATAGAAGGAAAGGAAAGGGAGGGAGGATAGAAGGGAAGGGAAGGGAGGGAGGATAGAAGGGAAGGAAAGGGAGGGAGGATAGAAAGGAAGGAAAGGGAGGGAGGATAGAAGGGAAGGAAAGGGAGGGATGATAGAAGGGAAGGAAAGGGAAGGAGGGAGGGAAGAAAAGGGAGGGATGGCAGGAAAGGGAGGGAGGGCAGAAGAATGGAGAAGGAGGGAATGCAGAAGAGAAGGAAAGGGAGGGAAAGCAGAAGGTGAGGAAACTAAGGGAGGGTAGAAGAGAAGGAAAGGGAAGGAGGGCAGAAGGGAAGGAAGGGAGGGAGGAAGGAGA
>NC_061854.1:16736998-16739498 GCF_019202785.1 Penaeus chinensis
GTTAGCTCTTGTTTTTTTTTCCTATTATTTTTTTGTTTTTCCGTTTCTTTTTTTTTCTCTCTTCTCACATTTTGATTTTTATTATTATTATTATTTTTTTTTATCTCCTCTTTCACTCCCTCATTCTCACACTTTCGTCTCGCTGTCACCCTGCTCTTATACTTGCTTTACTTCCCTCTCACCTTTCCTTTTTTTCTATCTCATTCCTATTCATCTTTCTTTTCCCTTCTTATTTTCTCATCCCTATCCATTTTCATTTTCTCTCCTTTCTTGTTTGTCCTTCCTTTCCATTCTCATTTCCTTGATCTCTCCTCCTCCCCTTCCTTTGCATTTAATTTTCGCATTTCTCTAATCGTCCCTTTAATTTTCATTTTTGCTTTCTCTCCTCGTTTCCATTCTCCCTCTTCTTTCTTATCTCAACTTTCTTTCCTGCTCCTATTTCATAACCTTGCCATTTTCCATTATCCTCCAGTTCTGTTTCACCTATATTTTTATTATCCTATTCTCTCTCTTCTTTTCCCTTTCCTTTCTGTTCTTCTACTCGTTTTCCCTTCTTCCCCTCTTCTCTTTTTGAGAGTGTCATCATTTTTTATGCTGTTATATGCTCTCTCTCTCTCTCTCTCTCTCTCTCTCTCTCTCTCTCTCTCTCTCTCTCTCTCTCTCTCTCTCTCTCTCTCTCTCTCTCTCTCTCGTTCTCTCTCTCTTTCTTTCTCTCTCTCCCTGTCGCTTTACTTCCCCCTTCTTCCAGTTCTCGCTTTCCCCTCTCTCTATCTTCCTTTTCTTCTCTTCCCCTCTTCTCCTTTTGAGAGTATCGGCATGTTTGATGCTATTATATGCTCCCTTCCTCCTTCTCTCTCTCTCTCTCTCTCTCTCTCTCTCTCTCTCTCTCTCTCTCTCTCTCTCTCTCTCTCTCTCTCTCTCTCTCTCTCTCTCTCTGTCTCTCTATCTTTTTCTTCTTCTTCTTCTTCTTCTTCCCCTTTCCGTCTCGCTTCCACTTTTCTTTATCTCCGTTTTCTTTTCTTCCTTTCTTCTTCTATCGGCATGTTTGATACTATTAAATGCTCTCTGTCTGTCTGGTCTATTTCTCTCTCTCTCTCTCTCTCTCTCTCTCTCTCTCTCTCTCTCTCTCTCTCTCTCTCTCTCTCTCTCTCTCTCTCTATCTATCTATCTATCTATATATCTATCTAACTCTATATCTACCTTCCCTGTCTTTTCATTCTCGCTTTCTCTTCTTTGTATTTCCCTCTTCTTCTCTTCCCCTCTTTTCCTTTTGACAGCATCATCATGACTGATGCTATTATATACATTTTCTTCCCCACAGTAGGCCCTTCTCTTGTCTTGTATTGACTGAAGGCTTCGTATATAAATACTTGAAGGTACAGTCCGCTTTTCCCCGTCTTTGAGGAGACACTTTCTTGACTCTTGCTTTGTTCCCGGTTTACCTTCCTTTTTATCGGTTCTTCCTTGTTTTCCCCTTCTCCCTTCTGTTTATTTTTAACATGTTTTCTCTCCTTTCCTGTTACAGTTGCTGGTTTTACTTTTTCTCCCGTTTTATTTTTACTGTCTTTGTCTCTTTCGTCCGTTGTCTCATTCTGTCTCTTTCTGTCTCACTTTCTCACCCCCCTGTTTCTTCTTTTTTCTCTCTCTCTCTCTCTTTCTCCCCTCTCTGCTCTCCTGTCCCCTCTCCCCACACCATTCCCCTCTCTTCCTCTATATTTCTCTTTCTCCTCTCTCTCTCTCTCTCTCTCTCTCTCTCTCTCTCTCTCTCTCTCTCTCTCTCTCTCTCTCTCTCTCTCTCTCTCTCTCTCTCCCCCCTCTCTGCTCTCTGTCCCCTCTTCCTACACAATTCCCCTCTCTTCCTCTATCTTTCTCTTTCTCCTCTCTCTCTCTCTCTCTCTCTCTCTCTCTCTCTCTCTCTCTCTCTCTCTCTCTCTCTCTCTCTCTCTCTCTCTCTCTCTCTCTCTCTCCATCTTTCTCTTTTGTTTCAGTGGATATTCCTTCTCTCTTTCACAGCTGCCTTTATTTTTTAAATGTTCTATTTTTGTTTCTGTTTTCATCCTTTTGTCCTTCCCACACAACCAGCGTACATTTCCCATGGCTGTAAAGCTCATGGAAGTAATATAAGCTCAGAATGATAACAAAATCCAACCTTTTTTTCTTCGTCCTCTCCCCTCCCCCCAGCTCCCCCTCCCTCAGCGCCATTATGCCTGCCGATGCGCTGCTTTTGATGCTCCCCTCAGTACCCTCCCCTCACTACCATCCCCTTGGATCCCCTTCACCAACCTTCTTACTGAAGCCCCCTTCCCTCCCTCTGAAGCCCATTCCCATCCAATCCCCTTGAAATCCCCTTCCCCTTCTGTCCCCTTCCGACTCCCTCCCCTTCGTCCCCCCCTCCTTTAACATTCCTTTGCAACCGTTCCACTCCAATCCCCTTGGATCCCTGCTAACTATGCGCTCCTGGAGGGCAATATACCTCCTCTTGAAAATACCTCCCCCCATC
>NC_061854.1:16786998-16789498 GCF_019202785.1 Penaeus chinensis
ACTCACATGGTTTGGCCTTGTGAAGAGAAGGCATGAGGAAGAAGGCATACGGAAAGCGATGGATCTGCCTATCCCTGGAAAGCGGAGTAGAGGAAGACAAAGGAAGAGGTGGCTGGATTGTGTGATGGCCGAAATGAAGAAAAGGAACATCAAAAAGCAATGGGCACAAGACCGGAAGAAGTGGAGAAAAACAGTATGTGGAATAAGGGAAACGTCGTAGACACACACACACACACACACACACACACACACACACATATATATGATGTGGTTAAGCCCACTTTTCCCTAGGATTCGAAGAATTATCATTGCTCATATATGTGAATTCGATAGACGGATGGATAAAGATACTTTTGAACAAATATATATATATATATATATACATATATATATATATATATATATATATATATATATATAGGTAAACAGGTCGATAGAAAGATGGATAGAGTGATACTAACCCAAATATAACATTCTTCCTACTCCATTTTCAAAATGTATTAATTTTTTTCACATTTCGTACGACACCCTCCCCACCCCCACCCCCACCCCTCGCGCACACATCAAAGGAGAGCAATATCCTCCCACGTTACAATACCTTCTTCTTGAGGACGTGGTATCCGAGTTACGTGAACGTGATATTAAGCTCTTGTGCTCTGACGCCTCCAAAGCGCTGAGGGTTCTCTGGCGTTTCAGTCCGTAGAGTTTTGTAAGGTTGACATCATCTACTGTACTATTCTTGTACTGTATTGCTCTTAGTTATTTGAGTTTGCGGGTGAGAGGTCGAGATTTTGTTTTCCTTTCTGTCTCTTTTCTTTCTGTTTTCTTTGCTTTTTTTTGGCTTACGTCTCGAGATAGTTTTTATTTTTTTCTTTTATCCATTCATATCCTATTTTGTGTTTCTTTTCATTCTTATCATGCTTAATGGGTGTGTTTTAGGCCCATGGAAGAGAAATCTTTCTATTTTTATTATGTTGTTATCATTCCGTTTTGAATTTATGTAGTGCAAAGAAGAAAATAATATTTTTTCGTGTTCATTTTCTTTATAATGTTATCATTTCCATTGTATTCATACTGTTATCTTTATGTGTTTTGTGCCTGGAACGAGGGAGCTTGGGTGGATGGGTGTGTGTGGGGGTGGGGGGGTAGGAGGTTATTTCGAGGATTAATATAATTTCTAAGGATAAAAAAAAAAAAAAAAAAAAAAAAGTGGAGGATGTGGAGCGGACTTGGATCTGGAGTGAGGGATTAGAGGGTGGGGGGGGGGGAGAGGTACAGATCTTTCCTTGCCAATCCTTCCTCTTTTCTTTATTTAGGATATGGATTTCGCTATTCCAGGTCGCTTGCAATTTTCCCTTTTTTGTGTGTGTACGCTGTTTATCCCTCTCTTGCTTTTCATCCATTTTCTTTCTCCCTCGTCGACGATTCCTTTCGCTCCCCTTTTCGTTCTTCACCCCTTGATGTATTCCTCTCTCCTTTCTTCTACCCTTTATCGTTCTTCCCTCTTCCCCCATCTTCCCAAAGGAGCCTTCTACAGGGTTTTATGGACCTTATTTTCCCCGTTTATCATACCGAGCCCTTTGCATCACTCTCCCTAAACTGTATTTTTTCTCTCTCCCTCTTTCTCTTCTTTCCTTTTTTTCGGTTTCAGGTTTTATCACGTGACCAGCCCGGACGTCTTTGCTGGCCTGCGTTCGCCGAGCTCTCTGATGACCGATATTTGGTTTATTTATAGACCTACGCGCCGCTCCCTTCTCTTCCCTCTCTTCCCTAACCACTCTCCTTCATCGTCTCCTCCCCCTTTCTCACGTACAATTCCCCTTTTCCTCTCTTCCCACTCCACCACTTCTTCGCCTTTCTCCTTACGCACCCTTGCATATCTCCTTCACCTTTTCTCCCCTTCGCCTCCTTTACAAATCTACGCCTCTTCTCCCTTTCTTCGACATTCCGTTCCTCAACCCAACATTCCAGTTCCATTTCCTTCTCCCTTTTCCATTCCCTACAAATATCCCTTTTCCCCTCTACCTTTCTCCACCCTTTATTAATCTTCTCTCCTTCTCCCTTTCCCCGAAATCTAAAATTCTACGATCCTATCTCCCACCCCTCCCCCTCTTCCTCCTCCTCCTCCTCCTCCTCCTCCTCCTCCCCACTCCTTTATATACGGACACCCACGCCCCCCCCCCCCCCTCTATTGTCTCTCTACAACCTTACACCCCTTCCCCTTCTTCCCCCCCCCCCCTCCCCATATCCTTCACCTTAAAGCCCCTCCCCTTTCCCTTTCCTGCCCGTGCAACCCTCCCCCTTCCACCCTTGTAATGACGATGGTAGATGACGTTCCTTGCTGCGTCACGGAAGGAGAGCATGAATTATAAGGGAGCCATGGATGGATAAGGGACATCTGTGGGTCAATATGTTTAACAATTCATGTGTGTAAGGGCACACATATTAACAAATACACACACACACACATAGACACGCACACACGCACACACACACATAC
>NC_061854.1:16799498-16811998 GCF_019202785.1 Penaeus chinensis
CATCGCCGGTCAACAACCAGCTCCAACTCAGGATTTATTGTTACAGAGCAGTGTAGTGTCTACAGTGTTGTGCAGTGCTCTCATTGACTTAGTGATAGAATTTTATGTATTCTCGGGCGTTCTACGGTTGAAAGAGTCCGAATTTTCAGTCTTCTAAGGCACGGCGCTTCAGTACATTCACCCTCATTCATGTCGCAACACTGACGCCAACTCAATTGCTTTGCGGCTATATTGCTGTTGTCCCTCTATAAGTAACGAACGTACGCACACACTCATTGCCCCTTCCATACTGTAACTGCAATACCTCACTCTAATAAGAATTCAGGATAATTGTTATTACCTGAAGCCTGATCACGAATTTTCTGCCGATTCCGAAGAACCCCAACAAAGTGGGCCTCAGTACACAGTGGATGCCACAACGGGTGGACCGGACGGAGCGAGATGCGTGGGTGGAGTAGGTCAGCCTCCTCCTCTCCCCCCACTGCCACAGTCGCAGAGCTTCTTCACCTCATCCACTATTTAGAGCAATCCAGACAACACAAGGAGGCTCGACGACACTGGGAAGATGAGATTCGATGCTAAGAGGAGCAAACAAGAAGGAAAGACGATTTAGGACTCTACAAAATGTGAAGGAACTCAAGATGGTCATGCTGATGGGTATGCACGATCAGGGAACTCATATGCTTGCCCCCTTCTTCCTCTCTACAGGATGTTGTAATTGCCTGCAGATCATTTGGAGCCACCAGGTGTGCCACTTCTGTAATCCGTGCTCCTTCTAATCAGCTGTGTGCTGTTTCTGCATACAAGGGGCGAGACAAGGCAACCCTTCTCTCACCGGTTGACACATTCCTGTGCCCTGTCAGAGACAGTACTTGCAACAACTGTGGCCGGCTTGGTCATTGGGCAACAACACCTAAATACCCTGCTATATCCACCCAGTGCATTTTGTCAGACAAAGAAGGACCGAGTTCAGAATGGACCTCCAACTAACGGTGGAACTCGCCTTACTTTCAGTAAGTCTCAAGTGGCACAGAACTCCAATTGTCATTGGATAGGGGCACCTTCTTCCTTTGTCAGCAAAACACCCAGCCCATCTGTGTCAAGCTATCTCATGGTGGAACTATATCCAGCATCATCATGCTACCAGACACAAGTGCAGATGTTACAGTAATTGGATGACAACACTTCGACATGCTTCATATCTCTGCATACTCCTCTGCTGACAACTCTTACCGTGGACAGTTTTACAATGGCACCTGCTCTGGGTACACTCCAGGCTACCCTCACTCTCAGCAAGCTTTCATGCCCTGCCATGATTTATGTCTTTGAAGGTGTCCAGACTCACTTTCATATCGTCTATCATATCAAAAATAATTTCCAAACCAATATCTAGAGGTGAAGCATGTAAATAGATTCAAGGTGTTGCCTCTAATTGCCACCATGTCACCTTCAGCAGGTAAGGAACACTTCCTATAAGATTTTACGGACGTGCTGATTTCCAAAGAAGAATTGAAATCAGCCCAACTTAAGCCCATGATGGGTCCTCCCATGAGGATCCACCTCAAGGAGGATGGCATCCCATTTGTTATCCACACACCCTGTCAGATTTCATCACATTGCAAGTAATCATTAAACCAGCATTTGATGCCTCTTCAGACTGGGCCAGGCTCTCGTCGTTATAGACAAGGACAACGGTATACATATTACTATTGATCTCTCAAAGCTGGACAGCCTAATCATACACCCTACCCACCCATTGTCAATGTCTTTTGATGCCATCCGCAGAGTGAACCCAAAGGCTCGTTATTTGTGGATACTGGCAGATGGTGATTGCAGATGAGGATCAATACCTCACTACGTTTATTACAGTGGGTTCCAACTCTGCAGTAAACCGATGGGCATGGCAGCTACTGGTGACGCCTTTTGCCTTTGTGGTGATATGACCCTACAAGGAGTCCAGAATTATGTTAAACTTATCGACGACGTTCTTGTATATAATGAGAACTTAAGCCATCATCTTCAGTATATCCAAGCAGTGCTCACAAGGTGCTGCAAGTTCGGGATCGAGATTTGGCAGACCTCTGCTCAACCAGCTGGCAGAGTTTACATTCGTCATTGACATTGCAGCCCAGCCACTACGCTCCTTACTGAGAATCAAAGAGGCATTCCTGTGGAATACTGATCACAATGAAGCTTTCCATCATACGAAAAACATCTTGCATCTTTCACCCAGGCCTGCCGACCATTCTTCAGACAGCCTCTCATTTTAATGACATTGGTAATGCTCTCCTACAGGACCATGGTTGTAGACGTCTCCGTTCAGTCTTGTGTGGCCCCTGGGTCTCCAAATCTCTTCATTATGTCATATCATCGACCAATTGTCCCAATCCTGAATCACTATTCTTTGGATGCAGTGGAGAATCCCCGGCTCCAGCACCTGAAAGAAAAGAATTCACACTAACTCTACATTGTTGAGTGGCTCGCTGGTAAGCAACTCTGCTGGTAAGCAACTTCCTGATGCCCTGTCTAGATCACCAGTCAGCCACCTCACACAAGAGGATGAACTCTTAGGTTTCAGTGATACTGCACACCTCAGGACTATCGTGAATGCCGTCATCACTTTAGATGAGTCCTCACCACAGGATACCGACAGGACTCTTCAGAATAAGTGTACGAAGGGCAGACCCTTCGTACACTTGTCTTTTGAACCACGTAACGTCAGGATTCCCTTCCAATAGATATGACCTTCATAACTCTTTGCTCCCATTTTGGAAAATACGAGACGACTTATCAGCTGAAGGTGACCTCGTCTTGTATTTAGTAAGAATTATTGTCCCTGCTGCTCTCTGCCATCACCCTCTTACCCACCTACATGGCATTTACAGAGGTGTGGAGTCTACAAAACAACGCCGGAGACAGACTTTCTTCTTGCCTAGTATTAACTCAGACATCTCCAGCACTGTCCAAGCCTGCGATTCTTGCCAGGGGTTCCAGTCCAGTCAGCAGAAGTAGCTGCTCATGTGTGACAACACCCCATGAGACCCTTTGGCATTTATTTATTTATATATAAATGTGTATATATATATATATATATATATATATATATATATATATATATATATATATATATATTTACACATACATATAGATAGGTAGGTAGGTAGAAAGATAGATATATGGTTATATATGTATATATATATTTATATACCTATCTAATTATATACCTATCTACTTACCTATCTATCTGTATATATATGTAAATATATAGATATATATGTCTATCTATCTGTCTATTTATCTGTCTATATAGATAGATAAATAGATATATAGAGATGTACATACACGCTCTGAGAGAGCCAGAGAAAGAGAGACTAGCCGCCGCGGTGATCGGACGTATTTTCGCCTCGTCTCCGCCTCAGCCAAACAGCTCGGCAAACCAGGGCAACTCGTGATCTCGCAACGTAATATGGCTACCCCCCCCCCCTCCCCGGGTCGAAGGGAGCCAACCGAGGGGCTTCCCCGGTGCTTTCTCGTGCAGCTAGTACGAGCTCTTTTCCCCAGATTCAGAGGGGACCCTTAACCCAGGATATCGAGCTCTCTTCCCAGGGTGATGGAACCTCCGCCAAAGGACACGGGCCCCCAGTAGCGCTGGTCATAGCTGCCCCCCCCCCCCCCCGGCCAAAACGATGTGCACTCCCACGACAGGGTAACAGGTACATCAATCCTAACAGTGAAGACAGTGTAAACAGTGAAAACAATGAAAGCATTCTGTGCTTTGTTGCTACGAAAAAAGTGTGGGCGAGATTGATTATCTGTGATTAGGCCAAAAAACTCTTTGGACTGGAAGAGATCGAAAAGGCCCACATCATAATTAACATAACAGACTTCAGAAAACCTACAAGCACGACAAGGGACACTAAGAAGATGATAAACATCATTGTGCACACCATGACAGATGAAAATAATGAAAACCTGGTGTTTGCAACAACTAACATCCCAACCCTGAGCTGAACGCAACAAAAAGAGCAGGTATTTCTACTCCTTTTGTCAAAATCTTCCCAAAGCGTAAAAGCCGAGAAACACAGACACACCAAGAAACTTCTCTTTACAACGTTTTTTTATATTTATTTTTTTTTTTATATAGAAAACAAGACTGATCTGTTAATCAGAATGTTCTCCGAATAACAGGCAACACTAAACAAAATGAAAAGGCAGAAGCAGGAATGCGAAGAGGCAGCAGATGTCACATCAGATTAACCCTCCCCCCCGCCCTTGACCAATCCTTCCTATTTGCATCTTTTCCCCCCATCAGAATGCCCTCAACCAGGAATCCCCCTCCACACTCTCCCTACCTGCTGTACCCGCGACCAGTGACCCTCCCAGTTCCCTTGCGCCCTTGCTGATTCCCCAGCCTCCCCGAGAACCAGAATAATTAAGTAGTCCTTTAACAGCCCACCAGCAAACAAGAAAGCCCAAGCAGGCACACAAGTAACGCATAGGTGAGGCTTAAAAACAAAAATAATAATATAATCAGAAGGAACTTGCTCCTAATTGCCAATGGAGTGATGCAACTCATCACCAGGTACCAGGAGTCCCCCTCCCACAACACCCCCACCTCCAGTAGTGCCGACGGTTGTGATTAGCAACCATGCAAAGAAAACAGCTGAAGAAGAAGGTTTCGTCACAATCGTTTCAAAGAAACAAAGGAGAAAAACAAGAGAGGAACGACAAACACCAAAGCCCATAATAGGAGCTGATCGGCCCGAGACAGTTTACCTGTTCATTACCAGCTGTCATCCAGACACTAATAAAGAAGATATCGAAGAGCACCTCTCAGACAACGACGGTCAGATCACACATGCTAAAAATAAATCACATCAATGCACAATCTCTCCTTGGACATTTTGATGATACAGAAATGCTCATAATAAGAAATTCTTGATATATTACCAAATTTCAATATTTATAGATGCGATGCAGGACGTGGGGGAGGAGTCTGCATATATGTTCGATATATGATGCTCTCAAAACAAATGAGATATTTGCTACACCTGCAAGGAGTGCAGATGTAGAGGATATTTGGATTAACGTACAATGCTTCCGTCATTCATTGTAGGCCCCATGGTTCTCTGAATCTTTTGGTTAAATAGAAAAGGTTTATAGAGAAATGTTACTCAAAGAGAAACCTCTTTTCATCCTGGGTGTTTAAATGATGATTTAAATAAGCCGGATGCAAAATTATTTAAGGTAATTAGGAAAAATAGACAACAAACCTACAGGAGTCACAGAAAACACTTCGTCATTAATTGGTGTAATAATAACAAACAGAGCCGACATCTTTCTCCATACAAATGTCATCCAATGCCATGTACCGATCACGAACTTATAACGGTGATGCTTAATTTAAAGAGATCGAAACGAAAACCAGACTATAAAGTTTTCAAGAATTAACCAACTACGTCTCTGTTATTATGCCAACAAATAGTTGCCAAAGGAAACAACTCAACTCTTAGAAATTTTGCAAAAAGATAATGTAGCCAAACAGGTAAATGTCTTTACGGAAGTGATTAATGACATCATAGACGCCATACCTCCACTTGTTACAAAAACTGTTAGACGTCCTCCTGCATTATGGATAAAAAAAAAAAAAAAAACGGCATCAGGAGAGCAATAACAAATAGAAATAACGTTAATAAAGCTTTTAAAAATGGCAGACAGAAATTATAAAAAAAGAGAAATGTCAAATCACTTACTCTTATTCTTCTTTCTGTGCCGAATCAGAGCCTGACGTTGACGACCATGTTTAATTTCATGGTTGTACAAGGGAGTGTACGAAGGTGGTTTCCCGTTGCCTTCCTTCGGGTGATTGAAGAGTTCACCATCTCTCTTACCAGTGGATCCTCTGCTTGCATTTCTACAACCATTGACTTTGGCGTCGTAGCTCTTCCGCTGATCGTGCTGCCACTGCACCACGATCACCTGATGCCCTTCCTAATAAACCGCGGTTCGGTGTGATTAACAGCTGTGCCAAGACGGCGACTTCCCCTACGACACTTGCATTTGAACTTTCAAGGCGGTATGTCGTTTTCTCGCCGTAAGATCAGGCGGGAACCAATAGTCAGAGCGCAGGCATTTTTACGACTGCCGCGACGAGGAATTGAATTCGGGACCATGAGGTTCGGAGTCCAGTGCTCTAACCACTAGACTATCGCGTCAATCAAATCATTTATACAAGGAGCCAAAGCTGATTATTTAAAAATAAATTAACAAATTGTAAGGAAGACTCTGCTAAAACACAGAAAATAGTTAAACCACTTGTACCAAATCAAATCTAAATACCAGAATTAATGCGAATTAATTTAACGATTTCTTGGCTAAAATTGGACATACCACGTACAAACAAACAAACAGGAAGGATAAAGCCACTATCCAATACTTTCAGAGCACAGTCTGTAAAAATAGAAACAATAATCTTAACAATACAACACTTGCGAAACCTTTGGAAACCTGGCATAATAACACCAGTTTTCAAATCCGGAGACACAGACGAAGTCAATAACTATCGCCCTATTACCATATTACCTATACTGTCAAAAGTTCTAAAAAAAAAAGAAAAAAAAAATCTTAGCAGAACAAATGACAATATTTCTGAAGACAAATGACCTACTTTCCAAATCACATGGTTTCAGAAGTAAGCTGTCTACTGAGACAGCATTATTACAGATCACAAATAAAATTTATGAGAATATAGACAACAATCAAATAAACTTGCTTATACTGTGTAAATTTGACATTGTCAACCATGAAATCCTCCTTAGTAAATTAATATATCATAACATCGATAAGAAACAGAAGCCAATCAGTCATAATTCACGAGAGAGAAAAAAAAAAAAGAAAAAAAAAAAGAAGCAGATAGTATCTTTCAGTGTCCCACAAGGATCTATATTAGGCCTAATCCCATTTACAATATTCGGAAATGACTTATCACCCATTGCCCAAAATTGTTTTCTTGTTCAATACGCCGATGATACACAATTTCTCTACAATGATTCAGTAAACAACTTAATAAAAATAATAAAGACCCAGGAGACACTGACACTAATAAAATTATACTTTGACACAAATGGCCTCAAGATAAATCCAGAAAAAAATCTATGTATCTTCTTAGGTAGTAGTAAACACCACCATAAAATTTGAAGACAGCTACATAAGACCGAGCACTTCCGTAAAAACCTAGGCGTACACATTGACAGATTTATGGAACCATGTCGACAACATCCATAGGAAAGTAATGGGCACACTAATTAACCTAAGCCACATAAAAACAAGATCCCTGATGAAACTAGGATATCATTTATACAAACACTAGTTCTCAGTATAATTAAGTATTGTTTTAGTATCTTGGGTACAACAAACAAAGGTCACATGAATTGGCTAATTCACAAAATAATCCAAGGGTTTATCCAAAGTGGCTATTAACCCTTCCAACCCTAGATAACACAACCTGTGTCCAAACAAGACAGGTAAACTCTCTACACATCAAAAGATTACGTACAGATATAGGGGCAAGGCAGACACTAACACGTGGACCCATGAATTGGAACAAATTACCAAATAATAATAACAGAAATATCAGAAACTCTGAATCCTCTCTTAAATCACCAATGACATCAAGTTTCAAAATACAAGAATAGGCATGACTTATATCTAGTCATTAATTCTATCTGTATTTTATATTAATCTGTACTGTAAAATCACTTTCTTTGTAATAAGAATAACCCATGGAACTAATGGTATTTTGAATTTGAACTCTCTCTCTCTCTCTCTCTCTCTCTCTCTCTCTCTCTCTCTCTCTCTCTCTCTCTCTCTCTCTCTCTATATATATATATATATATATATATATATATATATATATATATATATATATATATATATATATATATATATATATATATATATACACATATATATATATATATGTATATGTATAGATAAATAGATTCAGATAGATAGACATATATGTATATGTATATATATACATACATATATATAGAGAGAGAGAGAAAGAGAGAAATAGACAGATATGTAAGTATGTGTGTGTGTGTGTGTGTGTGTGTGTGTGTGTGTGTGTGTGTGTGTGTGTGTGCGCGCGTGTGTGCGTGTGTGTGTGCGCGTTTGCGTGCGTGTGTGTGCGTGTGTGTGCGTGTATGTGTGTGTGTGTGTGTGTGTGTGTGTGTGTGTGTGTGTGTGTGTGTGTGTGTGTGTGTGTGTGTTAATGTGTGTGTGTGTGTGTGTGTGTGTGTGTGTGTGTGTGTGTGTATGTTTATATGTAAATATGTAAATATATATATATATGTATGTATATATCGAGATATATATATATATTTACATATATGTATTTTGTATACGTATATATATATATATATATATATATATATATATGAATATATAAACATACATTTATATATTTATATATATACGTATATGTGTATGCATATATATACACATGTATATATATATATATATATATATATATATATATATATACATATATATTTATATATATAAGTATATATATGTATATTTGTATATATAAATCTTTATACATATATACATATGAACTGTATTCATGTTGACAAATGTAGAAAAGGTAGGAGTGAGAATGAATATCTTCACAACAAGATATGTATTTGGCCGGTTTTTTATTGTGAAGATATTCATTCTCATTCTTACCTTTTCTACACACACACACACACACACACACACAGGCATATATATATATATATATATATATATATATATATATATATATATATGTATGTATAAGTATGTATATATATACGTATAAGCATACACAAATACACATATATGAGTGTATATATATATATATATATATATATATATATATATATGTCTGTGTGTGTGTGTGTGTGTGTGTGTGTGTGTGTGTGTGTGTGTGTGTGTGTGTGTGTGTGTGTGTGTGTGTGTGTGGGTGTGGGTGTGTGTGTGTGTGTGTGTGTGTCTGTGTGTGTGTGTGTCTGTGTGTGTGTGTATGCAATACAACTAAGCTAGTAGATGGGGAGTAACTCGGCTGTCTACCTCTCATCCAAAAACCATGACTGCACAAACAGAGCAACGGCCCTCATTCCCTGGAGGCGAAGGAGCCCCTGGTTACGGCGGCGATCAGGATCGCTCCAGAGCAGAGGGTGCTAAAAATCTCCGGTTAAAAACAGACCGGCCCACGTTGATGAGCCTTTGCACATATAATATAAAGACAATGAGAACTGAAACTAACTTATTAGTATCAGGATCTCTCATTAAATGGGACGCTGTAGAACTCTGTGAAGTTAGAAGACTAGACGAAGAACAGAAGATACTAAATGATGGACACGTGCTCTATTGAAGAGTAAACCCTAGGGTAGCAAGCAGGAATTAGGGGTAGGTTTCTTAGTTCACAAACGCTTAGAAAAGAATATCATGGAATTCTATAGTATGAGTAAAAGAGTGACTTCAATAACAATAAAACTAAACAATAGGTACAACTTAAAGATTGTTCAAGCCTATACTGTACCCTGCAGCCACAGTGATGAAGAAAGAGAGAACTTCTATGAAGATGTTCATTTAGAAAGCGAGAGAGTAAAAAAAAAAAAGGAGAAACCGTAGAGGGGAATAGGCACTAGAAATGAGAGGGGACAAATGCTAGTCGATTTTGCGGAGGCTCGATCGCTCAGTATCATGAATACATTCTTCGAAAAAAGACTAGAGCGAAAGTGGACATGGAAGTCGCCATCGGACATCAAAAACTAAATTGACTTCAAAATTTCAAATAGGCGTGATATAGAAGAAAAAAACAAATGTGCAAGTTATTAATAAAGTAAATGTTAGAAGCGACCACGAAATGGTTAAAGGCCAAATTAAATTACACCTCAGAAGGGAAAGGAATAAACTCATAAGGAAACCGCAGCCAAATTTAGCTAACTTGAAGACCAGAGCGACAGAATATAACCTTAACATCCAAAACAGATATTCACTTCTCAGCGTCGGAGATCGTAACACTAACCAAATCAACAAACAGTTCAACAACATATTAAAGGAAGCTGCACTTGAAGTAGTTGGTAAGAACGTCAAGCAAAGCTCCAGCAAGCTCTCAATAGAAATTAAACAGCTTATGCAAAAACGTAGGGTCATGAAAGTATCGCCAAAGAGGGACCATATAGAATTAGCTGAACAAAGACTATGAATAAAAAGAAGAGAGAAGATGTACGGAAATACAGTTGTCAATTAATAAATTAAATAGTGATATCAGGTACTAGCATGAAAACAGCTAAAAGGAGATTCGGAATAGGGAGAACTAAAATGTATGCAATAAAGAAACCAGACGGAGAAGTGATATATAAGAATGAAATCACAACAGAAGAAATAAAAAGAGCGCTTAAAGGCACGAAGAGAGGGAAAACAGTAGGTGGAGACGGAATTAGTATAGACCTTATATTAAATGCAACAGAAATTGCAACAGAGAAACTAGCCAATATTTTAAACAAACGCCTTCTCAACGGAAAAAACTCCTAAAACCTTGAAAAATGCAAGTTATCTTCATGCATAAAAAAGGGAATAGAAAAAAAAAATATCGACCAAGGAGCCTCTTTTCAGTTGCTTTAAGGACTGTTCACAAAAATCATCACAACTCACATCTCTGACAGTCTGGATTGTAACCAGTCTAGAGAACAGGCAGGCTTCCGCAATGGATTTTCCACAACAGACCACATCCACACTCTCACCCAAATAAGAGAAACAAATAAACGAATATAGGAAACCCCTGTGTATGGCATTCATCGATTACGAAAAGGCATTTGACTCTGTACAAATAGCAGCAGTAATATAAATTATTCTAAGACAAGAAGTAGAGGAGGTATATTTTAAAATATTAGAAGTTATATACGAGATGGGATAACGCCCATCAAGCTCCACACGGAAACCGATAAAATATCAATTAAACAAGGTGTTAGACAGGGTGATACCATCTCACCCAAACTGTTTACAGCTTGCCAAGAAGCTAGAATGGAACAGAAAGGGTATGAAAGTAGGAAACGAATACCTAAACAATCTAGTATTTGCAGATGATATTGTTCTCTTAAGTGAATCTGCAAATGATATGCAGCAAATAATAGTCTTTAACCAATGCGTCCTCCCAGCTATGACCTATGGATCAGAAACATGGACTACAACCAAATTACTAGAAAGGAAACTAATAAGTGCCCAGAGAGGGATGGAGAGGTTGATGCTAGGAATTAGCCTAAGAGATCGGATGAGGGTGACGTAAATCATGGAACAGACAAAAGTGGAAGATAATTGTGAGCATCACAAGTATCTTCACAATGGGCAGGTCATATATGTCGGAGACAGGACTACAGATAGACAAAGAAAGTAACATAGATAACACAAAGAGGCCAAGGACCAGACCAGTGACAAGATGGAGCGACGAAATAACGAGATTTGGGGGCCAAGACTGGAAACAAAAGCACAAGACAGACAAAGCTGGAAAAGATAGGGAGAGGCCTACGTCCTGCAGTGGACTGATACAGGCTGATGATATGTGTGTGTGTGTGTGTGTGTGTGTGTGTGTGTGTGTGTGTGTGTGTGTGTGTGTGTGTGTGTGTGTGTGTGTGTGTGTATGTGTGCATATGTGTGTCATATAAATATATCATATATATATATATATATATATATATATATATATATATATATATATATATATATATATATATATATATATGCGTTTGTGTCATATATATATATATATATATATATGTTAAATATATATGTATATATATACATATATATATATATATATATATATATATATATATATATATACATATATATAGATAGATAGATATATATAATATGTATATATATACACACACACAAGCAGGCATATATGTATATACGTATATATACATACACACACAAGCACACAAACACACACACGTATATATACATATATATTAATTTATATATGTATGTATATATATGCATATGTATATATATATATATATATATATATATATATATATATATTATATATATATACACGTTAACATATATATTTACATATATATACGTATATATAGATAGATAGATAGATATATGTGTCTGTGTATACACACACACACACGCATATATATATATATATATATATATATATATATATATATATATATATATATATATATATATATATGTATATACTCATATATATATATATATATATATATATATATATATATATTTATATATATGTATATATATACATACATATATATATATATATATATATATATATATATATATATATATATATATATATATATATATATATATACACACATATATGTGCATATACATTATATGTCTCACATTCACATAGAGACACTTCCCCTCGTTCCTGCTGGCGCCACGCCACCCCTTTTCACCGTGACCCCTTCATCTCTCCCAGCCGG
>NC_061854.1:16831998-16836998 GCF_019202785.1 Penaeus chinensis
ACCAAACCTCTGATATTTTTGTATTGCTATTTATTGTAGAGACAAAGCTCCGCCAGGAGTCTCTTTTTGCTTGTCTTATTACTCTACGAGCCCTAGCTCTTGCTTGTTTGTAGTTGCAAAAGTTCTCATTTGTGATGTTATTTTGGAAAAGCCTGTAAGCCTTATTGCGTCGGCACAGCGCCCTGCGGCAATCTGGTGTCCACCATGGAACTCTATGCTTAACGCTATCTGTCGAAGTTTTAGGAATGGATAGCAAAGCTGCTTCTATAATCGAATTCTGAATATTGCTTACTTTATCATCAATGGTTTCTCCAACAAGTTCGAGCTTGACGCTCCTTGTGAAGGCGACCCAGTCTGCTTTTTTTACGTTAAATTTAGGCGCTGAAGGCGTTCTCACTGTGTCGCATGAATATTTAATCAAGATAGGAAGATGATCGCTTCCCAACGAGTCGTCAATGGTGTGCCACAGGCACTTGGCTGCTACTGATGATGAGACCAGTGATATGTCTATAAAGCTCAAATTCCCGGTATTATCGTCCACCCGCGTGGGACTACCATCATTCAGAAGGACTAGATCAGACTCGTTAATCAACTTAACTACTTGCTCACCTCTACCATCCACCCGTAGGGAACCCCATAACGTATGATGAGTATTAAAATCACCTAAAATTACTTTATTTTGTGGCAGACGTTCCTGAAGAGCAAAAAGCTCATCATAGATTATCACTTGATCAGGCGGACAGTAAACTGAACATATAGCCAGATACGTGCCATTAATTTTTACTTTGCATGCGACAAACTCCAAAGTAGAATCAATAGTCACTTCTGTAAAAGGGAGGCTTTGGTGGATGTACATGGCGACTCCGCCTCCACCCCTACCCTCACGATCCTTCCGACATAAATGGTAGTTCCTGAGCGATACGACCTCGTCCGAGACGAGGTTTGTTAAATTAGTTTCTTGGAGAACTATAATATCGGGAGCATAGGACGAGGCTAATAATTTAAGGTCATTTACTTTAGATCTAATACTTCGACAGTTCCATTGTATAATGGTTGACGCGATGATTACGTTTTATGGGGTTTGGAAGTGCCTTGTCCACCAGTTTTTATTTTCTTTTTATGGGAGGGAGGCGCCTCCTCTCCCTCGCTTCCCGGGGACCTCTCACGGGATGGTTTGGAGACAGAAGCCTCCATGTCCTGCACCTCCTGGCGAGGGAGACGACTGACAGACTGCGACCTGCTTCTCTCTCGAGAAACCGATCGCGAGCCAGACGAAGTCCTCACAGGAGTAGCCCGGACGGGAAGGTGCGCTACGGACTGTGATTCGGTATCTTCCTCCTTATGATGTTTTGGCTGGGTTGATGCAGCCATTTGGTCGACCAATTTTGTCAGTTGATATACTTTAATGTTTAGTTCTTTAACGGTTTGTTTAAGTTCAGCAATTTCCTTATCCTTGGCTGCAAGCTGCTGACTGACATCACTTGCACTAGGGGTGTTGCTAGTTACTGCTGCAGCATAGGAAGTATCGGGTTTGTGTGTCAAACTTTCCACTTTCCTCTTAGCTTCAGTATAACTAACTTCATGCTTTCTCATATATGCCAATGTTTCAGTCTCCTTCTTCAGGATGCTGCACTCGGCAGATCCTGAATGATGGGGACCTTCACAGTTAGCACATTTGGAAATTTTGCTAGTACATGTGATGGTGTCATGGGCCTCAGCACATTTACGGCAAGTGAATTTAGAAGAATCTTTGTCAATACATCTTAATGAGGTGTGTCCGAATTTTTGGCATCTATTACAATGCATTGGCTTTTGGACATAAGGTCTTACTTGAACACGTTCATAACCGACATTGACATATTCTGGGATTTTATTCAAAGCAAAGGTCAAAAAACACAGTCCAGTTTTCGTTCGTACATTCCCGTCCTTCTTGGTCATACAATGAACGTCCACTACGTCTTGGTCCTTCATGCTCTTAAGAATTTCACTTTCTTCCATCGTCCTCAAATCCCTGTGAAAGATTACTCCCTTACAGGTATTTGGGCCAATAGGAATAGTTACTTTAACTCGAAGATCATGAATTTGCGTCAGCTTAAGTAAATCCTTAATCTGGGAGTTGTATTGTACTTTTACAAGGAGGCTTCCATCTCGCAATTTTTTTACAAAATCAAAGTCGCCGTCCACTTGACCATCAAGGACCTTTTTGATGATAAAGGGGTTCACGTTCAGAAGCGACTGATTTTCATTCACGCATCTTACATTCGCGAACCTTGCATTCTGGGTGGGGATTGTGAAAATTGGTCGTCTCGTCTTGTCATTAGTGGGGGTTCCGTTGTTCGTCATCAGATTGGTCTTAGAAGGGTCGTTAGTCGCCCCTCCTTCTTGAGGAGGAGAAGGGGTAGCCGGGGTATCACTCATACTGGGTATCGGACCAGGTCCGACCCCTTTCCTCAAAATCGTAGTCCTGGAGGGACAAAAAACCTCTTAACTTTTGTTATCAACCTAACAGCAATAGCTAAGAGAGTAAGGCAGTTTTTCGTCCTCTACCCCCCCAGTGGAAGCCTGGTTGCGTTCTCCAGTACCACAGAGGGATCGAGTTATGTGTGGGACACTTCCTTACCGCCGAACTTGCCTAGGCGAAGGACGGTAATTCAATGCCCACCCCCCAAGCGAATACGGGAGTTCCGAGGAACTCCGGTAGGCTCAGGAAAGTCACATTATAAAGGAAAATATTTCAGGACCAAAGAAAAAGTGCGCCCAAATGACGCCCCAGACTACTGGGCCTCCCTACCCAGGGGTCAAAGCCACAAGGGCTACCCTGGTGTAGAAGAGAGCTGCGGGTCTGGGGTGGGGTGCTGACTACTACTACTGTAGCCTCGTGTCACCTGCAAAGCAAGAGCACTGAAGGTGCTGGCAAAGCACAACAAATGTTCTGCAATTACAGGATTTTACTTTACTCCAATTTACGTTAAGAAAAACTCAGAAACAATAATGTCAGGCGAGACGAGAGGCCCCGGGCTCCAGGGTAGCTCAAGTGGCGCAAGACTTATTATTTATTGTTGCTGCGTTTAAACAAGGTGTTGTCTCTTCAAGAGTTCGAACACGAGTCATAAGATAACAAAATATTTCGTAAATCAAAGAAAAGGGTGAACGGGCGAGACAGGCAGTATTCGTAACTGGCTTATTGGTGACTTATTACAAGTATAGCCATCTATGTGTAAAAACAATCAAACAAGTACTCACAGTTGGCATAGCACGTACGTACACGTCATACCCGTCGGCAAGGGGATACACACACACACACACACACACACACACACACACACACACACACACACACACACACACACACACAGATATATATATAGGTGTGTGTGTGTGTGTGTGTACACATACATACATACATATGTTTAAATATACATATATATATTATTTACATATATTCCATATATATATGTTTATATACATATATATATATCATATCTATACTTATTTATCTATCTATCTATCTATCTGTCTGTCTATCTATCTATCTATCTATCAATCAACACACACACACACATGTGTGTGTGTGTGTGTGTGTGTACACATATATACATACATATGTGTGTGTGTATATATGTATATATATATATATATATATATATATATATAAATATATATAAATATATATATATATATATATATATATATAATTTACATATATTACATATATATGTTTATATACATACATATATATAAATGTATTATATATATACTTATTTATCTATCTATCTATCTATATATCTATACATATATATGATAATGATAAAAAAAGATAAGATCAATCATTATTTTTGTTATAAACATACTGATTACATAAATAATGATCATAATAAGGATAATTGTTATTGCCATTATCTAATAATAATGATAATATCAATGATAATAATAATAACTATAATAATATAAATGTTAATATTTATATTAATATAATAACGTACGTAATAATAGTATCTGCAAACACAACAAGAATGATACTTCTGCTACAACTAATGATAATAAAAAAAATAATAGATATAATAATAATGATATAATAATTAAAACAATAATAATGACATAATAATGAATACAATAATAGTACTAAGGATATTTATAGTGATAAAAATAGTAATGATGGTGATGGTCATGATATTGATTATTTAAAATGATGATAAGGACAGTGAGACAAGAAAAACAGTAGGAAAAATTATGATAATGACAGTAATTATAACACCAACTACAACAACAACAACAAAAACATAACAACAACAATAATAATATAAATGCTGATAATAACAATAATAATGATAACAATATAACAGTAATGATAATCATGATAATAACAATAATAATGATAACAATATAACAGTAATGATAGTCATGATAAGGGTGATAATATCACTAATAAAAATGATAATGCTGATAATAGTAATAAGGATTTAATATTAATAATATTGATAATGATAATAATAGAAATAATAGCAATAATAATAATAATAATAATAATGATAATAATAATAATAATAATCATAATAATAAAAATGATAATAATAATAATAATGATGATAATGATAACAGTAATAATCGATTACGATACTACTAGTAATAGCGATGATGATAAGTATATGAATAAGGATGTTGAAGATGATAAAAAATAACAATAATAATAATAATAATAATAATAATAATAATAATAACAATAAGAAGAATGAAAATGATACAAGAAACAACAATAATAATACTAATACTAATGATAATAATGATAATAGTAATAATATTAATTAGAGTGATAATGATAGTAAAAATAATAAAGATAATAATAATCATAATGATAAGAGCAATAATAATAATCATAATAATAATAATAATAATAATAATAATAATAATGATATGATAATAATAATAATGATGATGATAATGATGATGATGATGTCGGTGTTGATAATAATAATAATAATAATAATAATAATAATAATAAT
>NC_061854.1:16839498-16841998 GCF_019202785.1 Penaeus chinensis
TTTTGTTATTATCATTCTAATCTGATTAACCACTATTATTATTATTACTATTTGGCTAATAACAACATAGCAACAATTATAATAACAATGACAAAAACTTTGTCTGTCTCTCTTTCTCTATCTCTGTCTTTGTCTCTGTCTGCTTGCCTATCTATCTGTTTGTATGTCTACCGCTCTCTCTCTCTCTCTCTCTCTCTCTCTCTCTCTCTCTCTCTCTCTCTCTCTCTCTCTCTCTCTCTCTCTCTCTCTCTCTCTCTCTCTCGCCATCTCTTCTTTTTCATATTTAAATGAGAAGGTATTACTAATATCAACGCTTCCTAACGCACTCCATTTAACCCTCTAGCTATTAAAATGACTACGAATTTGTCTCGAGAGCCGCGTATGTATGCATTCTGAGGGAGAAGGAGGAGGAGGAGGAGGAAGGTGAGGAGATTGAAATGGGTAAGCGTGGGGGGTGGGTTGTAAAAACGAGGCTGGAGGCATTAGGACGCGGTGTGGGGAAGAAGATAATGTGGGGTTGAGGGAATGGGGGAGGTGTGAGAGAAGGGTGGGTGGGTAGGGCGGAGTGTGAGGAGGGAGAGGAGAGGGAGGAGAGGGAAAGGTGGGAAGAGAGTGTGTGTTTGGGGGGGGGGGGGGGGTAAATGATCATACTCGGAGGTGGGATTTGCCTCATAAAAATGAAAACTGGCTATTGGAAACTCAATTTGCCTAATGGTGTAGTGAGTGTATTGAAAGTAGCTTTGAGACTTTCTATAAGTAGGGGTAGATGAAAGCCGGAAAGAAATGGTGAAAAAGAGGAGGTGAGGAAGGGGGAAGAGGTGGAGAAGAGGAAGGGGCCGAGGATGCTCAAGGAATAGAGAAAGGGCAAGGGGGAATAGAGGAAAGCTATGGAGAAGAGGCAAGGGATGGAGAAGGAAGGGGCGCAGAGAAGAAAGGAAATGTGGGTGGCAGGGAATTAAATGGAGAGGGAGGACGAAGGGCCTAAGATGCGAAAGAGGACAACAACAACAACAAAAAAAGAAAGAAAAGAAAAGAAAAAAAAACAGGGTAAACAGGGGAAGAAAGAAAGAGGAAGGCAGAAGGGTTGCGGAAAGAGAGGGAATAGGGAGGTGGGTACACGGAGGGAAGAGCAAGAGGGAATCACATGGGATAGGAGAAAGATGTGGTTGGGGGAACGAAAGGAGGGGAGAAAATGGATTGGAAGGGGAAGGAGAGAGGAATAGGGAGGTCTTAAGAGAGTGTGTGTGTGGGGGGGGAGGGGGGGGGGAGAAGGTCACAGAAGATTTAGGAACAGGGGGGCGGGGATAGACAGAATTTTATTCTATTTATTAATTTGTCTATCTATTTTCAAACACGGAAAAGCGATAGACTGGGAAGAGAAACAGGTACAAGCAGTTAATTTTATTATTGTTGCCGCTACTGCCTCTATTTTTGGTTGCTGCTAGCAATAATACACTGTAAACATTTATCTTCCTAATTCATAATAAAACAACAGCAGTTTCACCATCAACAACAATAAACTCATCACCAATCTTAATAATATCACTTTAATTCTTTTTGTTATCGGTAATGCCACCAGTCAACATGGAATATAGCGAAGAACACCTTTGTGCCCTGGGTTTCGAATGACTCAGAGTTAAACCGAGGGCTTTGAGCTTTCGAAACCCCGAGTGAAAGGAGGATAAAAGCGTTTCGATTCACAGTGGAAATGCAGTTTTCTTTTGCTTTTGTCTTTTGATTTTTGTTGCCATTATTATTAATATCATGAGTTTAATGAGTTAGGTCGCGTTCTGTATATATCCAGTCTTATTATTTCTATCTTTTAAGACTATCTTTCGTAATCTTTTATATATTTGTTTATGAATACCACTAGTATTTTTACTTTTGTTATTATTATTATTGTTATTATTATAATCATAATTATGATTATAATTATAATAACAATAAAAATAATAATAATAATAATAATGATACTATTAATTTATTATTATTACTGGTATTATTATTATTATTATTATCATTGTTACTGTTGTTGTTGTTATTACTTTTATTTTATTATCCTTATTGTTATCATCATCATCATCATCATCCTCAGCATCATCATCATCATCATCATTATATTCATTATCATTATCATATTGATATAACACCCCAGTAAGGTATGATTATTATCATTATCATAATCATTGTATTTATTACTGTAATTATTAATGCTAATCTCATTATTTTTCCATTATTGTTAGTATTACTATTATTATTTTTTGTTGTCATTATCATTATTTCTATATTGATGATTATCTTTATTGTTATTATCTTAAACATTATTATTATCATTATTATTTTTATCATCATCCATTATCAACTTCACTAACACCAGCACAGCCACCACCTCCACCACCACCATCACCATCCCTACCACCACGATCATCAACATCATCACCACGAGCACATTAATCATGTTTTCCTGTCTCACATCGCAGGAGGCCTACCACCCCCTGGT
>NC_061854.1:16874498-16879498 GCF_019202785.1 Penaeus chinensis
TTCCAGATCTATTATCTCAAATTTGTGCAGTTCGAAACACACAGTTTTTTTCTTAAACTGCGTATTATCGGGTTTTCTTCACACCCTTTCCCTTGTTTTCCATCCACATAGTTGTTTTAATGGTTGTTTAGGTCCTCTGGATTGTTTAAATACCAGGTTGGTCTTCGGATGCTTTCATTTGCACATTTCCTTCTTTTCGCGCTATGCCTGGGGCGTGGCTTGGGGTTCTCATTCGTGGTATAAGTACCCATGGTTTCGGGAATTAAAAGCATTTTGGTCTTGACTTGGGTTCTAACATCTTTCCGGACATCGGCTCGGAACGTTGGTTCTGTTCTCAATGTGAATTACATTTGTGCTCTCTCATTATGATTAATCTCGCTTTGTGCTAGGATTGCTAAGTTAGTGTTTCCTCATAAAAGCTAAGTTATTTTTTATGGTTATGCGCATGAGAACCAAAGCCATACTCAGTGAATTTATCAAAGTGCAAGAGAGCTCAGGAGGACCAAGTTCCTTAGGGGAACAGTGCTTGAGGATCCGTACCTCCAGTGCTGCCGTTTAATTTCCCCAAGGACCATATCACATGAGAAAACACTGCTTGAGGATCCATACCTCCAGTGTTGACATCCTTTTTTCGTAGAACCAAGTCACATGGGGGAAACTGGTTGAGGATCCGTACCTCCGGTGTTGCCACTAATTCCCTTGACTATGTTATCACTTACTCGTTTTTCCTCTCAGCTTGAGGATCCGAACCTCCTGGGAGAAAGATTTTGGCATCAGCATCATATGTCATTTGATTTTTTTTTAGTTTTTTTCTCCTTTACAGAAGTATTGCTTCAGTTGATACCCGCCCGACCTTGCGGGCGTTCAGACAGTCTTCGTGATATGTGCCTCTTTCGTTTCTTGGGCTTTTTTCTTGGCCTCCATTTTCAACTTATTTCTTATACCCGGATTTTTTTTTTTTTTTTTTTTTTTTTTTTTTTTTTACTTACACAAGTAGTTTTACCGTGCTATCATCACTATTTTTTTCCCATGTTAGGTTTTCGTGCTGACACCTTGGCAAAAGCATTTACGGAGTTGAGACGCCAACTTCGAGTTGATTGTGTGTTTATATGCCCTTGTAAGTGTATCTGGTGTTGTTTTCCATGTGTATGACCTGCACTGTGATAAATTGATGATGCAAGCATCTATAACTATTTTCCGTGACTGACTAACGTGTACAGCTCCATAGTGAGTGTAACTTGCTCCTCAATAAACGTGGTACCATCTTAGCACTTTCGGTCATTCCCAGACAGAAAATTAAGGTTGTGTACTTAAACTCGACTTCTCAGACTCGAGTCTCCTGCTGGTTACTTTAACATCACGCAATCCGTGAAAGGTTGTAGAAAGGCTAGATGAATCAGAGTACATCATCTCTTACAATCTACCTGGGTTCTCGCTTCCAGCAGGCGGATGCTCAACTGAAGAGAATTATAGTTTTATGATCTTACATTTCACTTCCCCCTTTTCACATCCACACACACACACACACATCCAACATTCAGCACACACACTTCTCTTAACACCATTCACATCGACATACACAATACACGCGGTTCCCGAACCAACTAATCGGGTGGTGGCAGCGTGTCGTAGGTCTGAAACCTACATCAATTCACTACAGACGAATCTTCTCCTGAATGAAAACCTATATTCTCGGATAAGCCCGAACTTAACCAGGAACAGTAATGTCTAATGGATCTACACCCCGCTACAATAATAATGATATTTTTTATAGTAATTGACATAATAATAATAGGGATGGTAATAATAACAATCAAAATGATAATAATAATAATGATAAATTATAAAGATAATGATACTACCGGTAATAATATTAGATACATTTAAGTAATTTCATAATGATTGATATGATGATAATAATTGGGAATATAATGTTAATAGTGGGAATAATAAAATTGTAATAAAATCAACAATAATAATAGTGATGATAACATTAAGGACAGCAAAAATGACAATATTAGTAACAATAATGACAATAATAATAATAATAATAACAATGATAACAATGGTAATAATATTGATAATAATAATAAGGATAATAATAAAAGTAATAACACTGACGGCGATACTAAAATAATAATGATAATGGTAAGGGTATCGACAATGATAAAATAGCAATGATGACAACATTAATAAGACCAACAAAAATATAATCATAGTAACAATAATAATAAGAAAACCAATGATAGCAATAATGATAATATAGATGATGATAATGATAATGATAATGTTTATAATGGTAACTGTAATGTTAATGATACAAATAAAGATAATGGTTATTATAACAGTAACAATGACATAGACGATAAAAATAAGGACAATAATTATAGCAACAACAGTAACAGCACAAAATATCTAAACTACTTTCCTATTCGTACTATCAATTTTGTAATAAAGATAATAGTCATAACAATAACAATAACAATAATGACAATAGTGATAATAGTAATAAAAATGATAATTATCATTATCATTACCATTCCCATTACCATTAACATTACCATTATCATTATCATTATCATTATCATTATCATTATTATTATCATTGCCATTGCCATTGCCATTGCCATTGCCATTGCCATTATCATTATCATTATCATTATCATTATCATTATCATTATCATTATCATTATCATCATCATCACCATCATCGCCTTCGCCATAGCCTTCGCCATCGCCATCATCATTAATGGTTATTATTATTGTCATTATTATAACAATAATAATGCTAATGATATTACAGTAATGATAAGTATGAAAACAACAATAGCGATATCAGTTTTAATCATAACGAAACATTAGAGATTTCATTGTTGAGAGCATTTTCAGTATCAGTACTGGTGTTGCTTATTTTGTTTATATTATCGGTTTTGCTGATGTTGAATCTTTTGTTTTTGTTATCGTCACTGCTATTTTTGTTGTCCATTATCACTCAATATTTTTGTTGTCGCATTTGTTATTTCCATCTTTAGCGTAAATATTTTTGTATGACATCACCATTAATAATAGTAAATTGAATGTAAGCGACGAACCTGCTACCATTATCATTATATTAATGATCGTAATTATCTTTTATGCTTAATAAACTATTACGATCACCTGCTTTTATAACCATTGTTGTGTTTACTGTTTTTTTCTTCTTGTCCTTAAATCAGCTTTCAGTTTCCAGTGAGTTCGGAAAATAACTTAACTACCATGACGTCGTCTCTCTCTCTCTCTCTCTTTGTCTCTGCCTGTCTCTCTCTCTGCCTCTGTCTCTCTTTCTCTGCTTCTGTCTGTCTGTCTGTCTGTCTCTCTCTCTCTCTCTCTCTCTCTCTCTCTCTCTCTCTCTCTCTCTCTCTCTCTCTCTCTCTCTCTATGTCTATCTGCTTTACTGTCTCTATCTCTCTCTCTCTTTCTGTCTGTATGTCTTTCTGTCTATGTGTCTCTCTCTGTCTGTATGTCTTTCTGTATCTGTCTGTCTGTCTGTCTGTCTGTCTGTCTGTCACTCTCTCTCTCTCTCTCTCTCTCTCTCTCTCTCTCTCTCTCTCTCTCTCTCAATTCATTTATCTACTTTATCGCTCTTTTCCCTTTCGTTTCTTCGCTTTCTTCTCTTTTGTATCTTCGCATCCCCCTATCTTCTCAAAAATATATTAGTGTTATATCTACAAACAATACTATACAGGAAGTAAAATCAAATACCACCACTTTACTTTTACAACTGTTCTGTAATGTTTATAAGTATTAACAAAGTTCAGTAAACTTCACTAGATTAATAATATTCATGGTGTCCAGCACATATTTTATATGATGACGGTAATGGCGATAAGCGACACAGCAAAATTAATTTCTCTGATGGAAATTTCGTCCTCAGAAACAACCTTTTGTATCTGGTATTTACTGAAAGTGTGACTGGAACACCAAGTACTATTTTCTTATGTAAACAATGGATCGCCGTTTTCAGTTTGTCTTTATCACCAAATAAATTTAATGGAAGTAATACGAACATGAAAGATTACCTACGATAAACATTTTTTGTTATCCTCGCGCTGGGAAGAAAGATCCTCTCCTTGCTAATGGGCAATAAAAACATCATATATTCGTTTAATGTATATGTCTTTTTCTTTTTTCTCTCTCTCTCTCTGCGGTAGGAATTTAGGCCTAGAAAAGATCTCATCTGCATTTAAATAACGATAATATTTCGGTATTCCCAAACCTGGAAAAACCTCATTTAGTTGCCATGGAGATGTGTATTATGAGCCCTTCATTTTTCTTATATACTTGTAAAGGCCAGTGTGCCATAGCAGCTGAATTACGCAACTAAATAAAGCTTAGTTTGTTCGCCGCAACAAAGGAAGCACACAAATTTTGAACTAGATAACTGGGATAATTATACTCCCTGCTGGTGAAGAGAGACAATTTATATTACTCATATCTGTTAAGTGTCTCTATTTGTTTGTGGTCTCATCGTGTTCCACGCTCAGTACACTTGCACACTCCTTTCTTTTTGCACAAGGAATTCCATGTTTTCTCTTAAGGCAGATAAGATTTACGAAAATGATATGATATATTTCTTAGAATACAAAAGCTCGTCCATTACTCTGTGTTGTATCAATGGATAATCTAGAGCCTGGTTATTGACAATACAAATGTTTCTTCTCAAGAACTGGAATAATATTTGTTCATGGATCAGTATTGGTAACATTGCATGCGATACTCAGATTGGACTGACAATGCATTTACATTTATATTTCCACTCAGCTTATGAGTTTAGTTGCAGCATTTATGAGCTATTGTCTCTTAGTCAGTAATGTATATATGCATATATATATGTAAATATGTATGTATATATATATATATATATATATATATACATATACATATATACATATGTGTGTGTGTATGTGTGTGTGTGTGCGTGTGCGTGTGCGTGTGCGTGTGCGTGTGCGTGTGTGTGTGTG
>NC_061854.1:16914498-16916998 GCF_019202785.1 Penaeus chinensis
CATTAATGTCATAACAGATTATTTTCATTATCTTCATATTACTCTTCCTTATAATGATAATAATAATAATAATAATAATAATTGTACTGAAATTCCTATTTTAATAATAACAACGCATTATAGGTATTATTATATTAGTTATTTGTGAAAAATAGGATATGTTTTCTATAGTATAAGTGTACTCAAGGATGATTAATGTAAAGTAGTATGTTATATGAAGTATCCCTTCGTCGTTTTTTTTTTTTTTTTTTTGTGTGTGTGTTGGCGGCGCAAGAGAGCATTGGAACGCGTTGTCAAGAGTTATTTTTGATAAGTAATTGTAATGATATTTGAAGTTGACCTCTGTGGATAATCAGATTTATGGAAGGTATGGTCCTTGTTCATTGTTTTAAGGTAAAATTTACTAATTTGAGTTTCTTAGTATATGGATTATGACGAATTTATCCAGCCCAGACCAAAGTGTCATGGTATAGTATTTTCTTATGTTGCATTGTTGGCATTTGTAGGGAATGTAATTGTATATTTGGGATTTAAATTTAGAATAATGACTATTTCAGCTGTGTGGGATTTGACTCTTCCATGATTTGGAATCTCAGAATGTCACCAATAATGATGTAGAGATGGCATTGTGTAAGTTAAAGTTCTCAATAATTTTCATTCTATGATATATTGTGTTTCTTTGGAATCATGATGTGGTAGTTGTGAATTATCTTCAGTTGAGTATTAGCAAGTATTGATTGTATTAATAAACTTATTGACCGTTTGATGGATTCTAAGGATTTATGTAAACTTATCTGACTGTGTATGCAGGTTAAAAGTTTATTTTTCCTCTGCCAGTTCCTAAGCATGTTATTTTTATATTCAGGTTGAACCTTGTCAACAATAAAGGTTTTACAACAATTATTTCTTATTATTGGTGAACCAGTTCAACATACGTCTCGTGTGAGAAGGAGCTCAAGAAGGATAGGGCCGTGACCAAGAGGAAATTCACACGGAAGGTGAAGTTATTCTCTGAATGCATACTCAGGGAGGAAGCAGGTAAGGTGATGCAGGATGCCTATGATGAGGTTTGTGAGCTTATCACACTGTCGAGGCAATCAGTGAGAAAATGGCCAAACTCTTTGATAGTTGTGATGAGGAGTGTGATGAAAAGATAGAGGAAAATGAGAAATATATACTTGACCTTGAAAGTGTGAAACATCAAGTAAACTCAACATTAGTTAGGAAACTTGAGTCTCTTAAAATATCCAGAAATGATAGTGATAGTGTCAAACTGAAGGTGAAACCTCTGGAACCTCCACAATTTAGTGGGAAAATAAGATACTATCCTGTTTTCCGTAAAGATTATGTGAGATTTATGCAAAGCCCTTATGGAGGAGATCCATATGCATTAAAGCAATGTCTAACAGGTGAAGCATAAGAGGTGATTAAGGGTGTTGAAGATGATTACAAGCAAATGTTAGAGCGATTAGATGCTAGTTTTGGAAATCCATCTAAGATAACAGATTCTGTTAAATGATATTAAAAACCTTAAGCCAGTTCCAGAAAACAATTTTAAGAAATTTATTGTGGTTGAAAGAGCATTTTTAGATTTTAAAAAGTTAGGGTTGTCTTCAGAAATTAATAACGTAACAATGATGAGTCAAATTGAGAAACTGTTACCTTTGATACATTAAAAGAGAATGGGTAGCAGTTGCACAGGGGATAATGGATGGCAGTAAGCTATTTTGAGGATTGTTGGAATATTTATTAAGGGGGGAAAGGGTAATGAAATATATGGAAGTAGATGTAAGGGTAACAGGATCAAATTCAAAGATTTTGATTCATAATACAGTAATATATGGAGAACCAGAAGGGTTAGTAAACATGATTCAAATAATACAAGGGAAGCAAGATAGATTAGAAGATTGTATTATAAGTTTGACTAAAACAGTTTCTGATATATTGGAAAATAAGCCAAATGTTGACAATCCGAGATGCTGGTATCATGACTCAGGATCTCACTCAATATCAGGGTGTACAGTATTTCAAAAACTAGATGATAAGGATAAATGTGAAGCTGTAAGAAAAAAGGGTGTTTGTTTTATGTGCCTTGGTAGAGGACACCTGAGCAAGAACTGTGAAGATACAAGGTTTTGTGATGTTATAGTAGACCAGAGTGCATGTGGGAAAAAAACATCATTGCTTGTTACATAGAATGTTTAGTAACAATAATAAGGTTAATAATCCAGTGGGAATAACCAGCAACCTAATTCCACGCGATGGTGTTTTGCTAATGGTGAGTAGTGTTTGATGTATGAACAAAGATATCACAACACTGTGACACTCTGGATCCAATATGACACTGGTAACTCATGGAATGGCTCGAAAGTTAGGGCCGAAAGGAAGGACAGTGTGTTTTGCTGTCACTAAAGTAGGAAATGATGTGACTAAGTTTGAGAGTAAAGAATATATTGTACCACTTACAGACAAGTGGGAAATACGGGCTTGTGGCATCAGA
>NC_061854.1:16939498-16951998 GCF_019202785.1 Penaeus chinensis
AGTAAATTGTTCATTTTAAGTATATAATCACTTTTATCCATAACAACAATACCCCCACCCTTATCAGCCTGGGTGATGACGATGGTCTCGTCGTCGCGAAGGGCCTTCAGCGCGGTGATGTATCTGCGTGGGATTGCCGGGGGGCGTGACGACGCATCAGCCATGCAGCATGCATCAATCCCTTGTACGAACCCTTTGTCGACTTCACTATCGGCCCAGCGGTGGTTCGCGATGACGTAGTCTATAAGGTCCTTGCTTTCCTACCCGGTGCTGAATTTTAGGCCAAGGGAGAGGGCTTCTATTTCCAAGGGAGTCAGGTGCTTTGAAGACATGTTTCTGAGCAAGTCACTTCGTCCAGCTTTAGTCCATCTACTCTTGCTGCACATACGTTGTAGCTTCGCCTTGTGCTTGACTCGCTGAGCATGGTCTTCCTACTGTAATTGGAGGACCAGCTCATGGGGAAGGTGTTTGCCCATGTTTATATATACTCTGTATTTCCCTTATTGTATGTATTTCTGACGAAGACAAAGTCGAAACCGGTCAAATACATCTCTTGTATTGTGAAGATATTCATTCTCATTCATACCTTTTATGCATTTGTCAACATGAACGCGGTTCATATATATATATATATATATATATATATATATATATATATATATATATATATATATATATATGTATATATACATATATGCATATATATATATATATATATATATATATATATATATATATATATATATATATATATTTATATATATATACATATAGGCATATATATATATATACATATAGGCATATATATATATATATATATATATATATATATATATATATATATATATATATATATATATATATATATATATATGTATACACACACACACACACAGACACACACACACACACACACACACACACACACACACACACACACACACACACACACAAACACACATATATATATATATATATATATATATATACACACACATACACACATATATACACACACATACACACACACACATGTGTGTTATACATTTTATTCATAAATGGTTTCAATAAATGGTTGGTTAGGCCATTATATAAAACCACTCGGCAGATTCATCCCTTATCGTCTTATCGGGTATGACTTCTGCAGTGGCACTGAAATTATATTAGGTAAAAACTTGGGCCACAGTTCTATATAAAAAAAAATTGCTTCGGATTTATCATGACTTCTAGGTGCTTTGAAATGCCAGGCTCACATTTGAAATCAGTTTTTAAAACGTTTTGGATAGAAAGAGAGAGAAGGCGTTGGGGAATGGAGGCGGAAGAGAGAAGGCATGGGCGTAGAGAGAGACGGGGGATGAGATGAATATGCGTGAGAGGGGAAAGTGAGAATGAAAGAGATAGACAGAGAGAAAGTGAGAGAGAAAGAGACAAACATGTAGACAACCAGACAGACAAATAGAGAGGCAGAGGGAAGAAGAGAGTGTCAGTTAGAAAAAGAGAGATAGAGGGAGAGAGAGGGGAGCGGATGAGAAAGTAATTGAGGTAATTGTATCCATAATTTTTATTGATAATCATCATTATTTTGTACGGACATAGAGGTGAATGATGAAGGAACAGGCATTCATTGTGTAATATATCCTACCTCATATCTTTCAAATAAAGGTCGGATTTCCTTCAGCTTGACAAAAAAAAAAAAAATGCCTTTGTTTCCATTACTTCGTATATAACGAAGCGTACATATAATTACTTCGCTGCGATAATAATGGTGAGACCTCTGACTTTGATGTAAACGTTTTGAATAATTCAATTAAGGATTTTACATGACATTTAGGTGAATTCCTTATGTGATATGGCATGTTGACCCTTCCACACAAGGGTATCATAAGTAAATATACATATGAATGTATAAGTGAAAAAAATAAACACGAAATAGTAAAAGAGCAAAAAAGCTGAATACATTTAAATGAGAGATATATGTATATTTTCCTTCACTTGTGTAAATGGGCCCGAGGCAATGACGTCAGAGGTGGAAGACAGGAAAGAAGAAGGAGAAGGGAGAACAAGAGAAAGACAGAGAGAGAAAGAGAAAGAAAGAAAAAAAGAGGGGGAAAGATAGATAGAGACAGAAAGAGAGGAGGAAAATAGAAATATATAAATATAGTGAGAGAAAGATTGGAATGAGTAAGAGTGAGAGAGAGTGAAGGAGGGAAGAAAAAAAAAATATAGAGAGAGAAATAGGAATGAGCGAGAAAGATAGGGGGGGGGGGGGGGGGCAGAGAGACTAGGATAGCGAGGGATTTGGAATAATAATCCTTCACACCTTAAGAAAAACGAGAGATCGTTCTAAGCTTCTCTGAGAGAGAGAGATTCACCTTTTCTCCACAGGGCGACAGGAGTCTCTCCCTAACTACAGGGATTCAGTATTACAAACGTAGGAGAGGTAGGGGGGGGGTGGGGAAGGAAGGGGAAGGGGATCCCAGGAGAAAAGGGGAAAAGTGAGTGGAAGAAGGGAAGCCAAAAAAGGAAGAAATAATGGGAGGGAGGTGGAGGAGGTGAAAGGGCAGAGAGCAAAAAAGAGACATAGGGGTGGGGGAAGACAACAAGTGAGGTGAGAGAGCGAAAGAGGGAAAAGAGAGCGAGGGCGGAGCAGAAAGTTCTGAAGGACAGAGGAGAAAAAGAGAGCAGAGGAGGGGTAGAGGGGAGGAGGGCATGCGGGGGGAGGGGGTAGTTCTTCGAGCTATAAGCAAGACATATGGGGCCCCACCTATGATCTAGAGTTATGGCCGAGCTAATACAGGCCTACACTGATACTATAATGTACATAGGCTTAGCCGGTCGATGTAGGGGGAAGCGAGAGAGCGAGGAGCTACGGAAAAAAAACGGGGAAACAATAGAAGAGAATAAATGACAAAAAACGAAGAGTAAAGGAAAAAGGGGAAAAGTTACTTAAATAAGGAAAATGGGAGGGCATGGTAAAAATAGATGAAATAGCTAGAGATTGTTCAAAAGGTCGGAGAGTTAGATCACAGTGAATGAAATTGATGTTCAAGATAAAGATATGAATTACGGAGATGAAAAGCAGAAGGGTACAAACAACGAGGGCATATCAGGAAAAAAAAAAAAAAAAACAATAAATGAAGAACAGACAAAACAAAATATTACAAGAAAAGAGAGAGATAAAAAAAAAAAAAAATCAACAATAAAAAGACCGGAAAAAAAAAAATAAAGAGCCAAAAACGAAAACTGGACATGGCAGAGAACGATGAGAACCACAATGATAGGGGAAGGCTTAGTTGTGGGGCTGTCAGGGGGGAGGGGGGGGGGGCATTCGTCAGGCAGTAATGGTAATAACCACAAGCTATTCAAGACCTTTAGTGTATTCCAGGATGACACTTGCTGCGGGAATTCCTGTCGATAACATGAACGGTCAGATACTCAGCAAACACGCTGATATGTTTACTGTCATTGTTACATATTTATGGTTTTACTGTTTATACGAGTGGGTTCCTGACTATTTTTTTTTTTTTTTTTTTTGTCTAGTTATCCGTGTTTCTCTCTCTCTCTTTCTTTCTTTCTCTCTCTCTCTCTCTCTCTCTCTCTCTCTCTCTCTCTCTCTCTCTCTCTCTCTCTCTCTCTCTCTCTCTCTCTCTCTCTCTCTCTCTCTCTCTCTCTCTCCCTCTCTCTTTCTCTCTCTCTCTCCAAACACATACGCATGTGTCTGTGAATACATATATTGACGTGTGGAGTTGGTGCTATATAGTATATAAATACTGTCCCTTGACGGCTATATGAAACACGCACACAAGCAAACACAATTGCTCCTGTTAGTAAGACCATACATATGTGTCTGCCTATGCTTATGCGTTTGAGGTTTTATGCTTGTGTGTGAATCTCGTATCGTGTATGAGTATTTGTGTTTATATATGAATCTCGCTGTATGAGTAGATGCATATGATCCTTCTTGTGTGCATGTAAATTATCATGAACCCTCTTGATTATATTTCCCATGAATAAATCATACCTCGCAATCTCAACCTCTCGATCAAAGGCAAACAATCACTCCTGTAACAACAAACACAAAACAAATACACAAGGTTGACACAAAGTTGAGGAAGAGAAAGTTTTTCTCTACAAGACCCTCACCCTCTATCAAGTGAAGGTTGAGAACGAGCGAAGGAAGGCATTTTTCTCCCAGGATATGCAAGACTTCTTTTCCTCTGGAGACCTCGGGAATCTTATTTCAGATGGGTGTGTGTATGTGGGAGGAATGTGTATATGTGAGCGCGTGGGTTAAGGGAAGTGTGAGTGTATGGCAGGGGTATATAAGTGTGTATTGTATGTGAGAACTGTGTGTGTGTGTGCGACGGAGAGACGGAGAAAGACAGACAGACGGACGAGTATGAGATGGGTGTAAGTGAGAGAGAGAGAGAGAGAGAGAGAGAGAGAGAGAGAGAGAGAGAGAGAGAGAGAGAGAGAGAGAGAGAGAGAGAGAGAGAGAGAGAGAGCGAGAGAGAGACAGACAGACAGACAGACAGACAGACAGACAGACAGACAGACAGACAGACAGACAGACTGACAAACAGAGACAGATTTGGTATGTGTGCTTCCATTTATGTGCTAGACTGTTCCTATGTGAACAAGTCTCTACAGTATGTTTGAGTTATTTTCATGGGAACCTAGCCTATAAGTTTTCATCCAACGTTGTGTGAGGACCATCCAATTCCTATTACCTAAATCTTCTTATCATGTCTCTCCCTACTTTTTATTTTCGTAGGGCGGGGGAATGGAGGATTATATGGAATTATTGACGAAAGGAAAAATAAGGCGATGGTAAGACTATAAATGAATTAAAATCACTGAGCTTGGATCAGGTAATTCGTGAGCACAAATGGTAAAAAAAAAAAAACAATAGAAAAAAGTAAAACTGCAAGATGACGCAATACTTTCTCTCTTCGATCGATCCAACGACATAATGATCCCCTTTCCTGATGGTCGATAAGTAGCACCGCAAACCCAAGATTTCTACCCTTACGAAACTCACGAGCACCAAACCCCCGATGATCTTCCAAAGGAAATGGATTGTTTACGTTACGTCGATGATGGTGCGAGGGCGCCACGAGGCCATTTCTTTCGAGTGCCATGCAATAATCTCCGTGTGCAAAGTACTCTCCTGAGTTTGCCAAAGAGTCGAGTTTAGCAATGAAGTGCGGGACAGTCTTAAAGGTGTTTATTGACGTGAATGACATGCGTTGGTACATACTTTTCCGTGTGGGAGCGTGTGGCTGTCTGAATTTGGATATGATTTTCCCATGTTCTTAAACTTTTTTTCTTGTTGTAGAAAGCTTTGGATGGCATTTTGGTGCAGAAGGTATAGTTTGCTGGAGTCGATGGTAATTTTAGTTTATTTTAAATGTGTTTTAAATCTGATTTATATGTTTCCATTATTCTTTGATTTCAGAGTATAATGCCCTCTATGAAACTTCTGCCTTAATATAGGTTATTATAGTTATCTAGAAATACAGTACATTAAGATGCCGTTAAAAAGAATTAGAAAACTATTCTGACTCCATTACTGTTACTATTGATATTGTTATTGCTGTTATTCTGCTCCAAGACAGGTACACTGTATGAAGTAGTTAGACCGCCAGTGTCTGCATATTTATTATTTACACGTCTATCCCAAGAGGGGGGGGGGGGGATGAAGGAAGATAGTAGGGGAAGGAGAAAGGAAGAGGGTGAAGAAAGGAGAGGGAGAAAGTGAGGAGACGGGGGCTTAGAGAGGAAGGGGAGATGGGTAAAGGAAAACATAAGGGAAAGGGAGGGGAATTAAAGAGGAGAGAGGGATGGTTAAGGGGAAAGCTAGATAGGGCTCAATGAAGAAACGGGAATGGGTGGGGGAGTGAAAGACGTAGGGCTTGAAGTGGGAGAAGAGGAGTAAATTGAAGGAAGATTTGGGAGTGAGGAAGGGTGGTAGAGCCGGAAAGAGGGAGAGAGAAAAGGAGGAAAGGGAAAAGGGTGAAAGGAGGGGAGAGGTAGGAGGAAGAAAGAGGAGGCTCAGAGATAAATTGGGGATGGGGTAGGGAGGGAGGAAGTTAAGGTAGCAAAAGAGGTGGGGGGGAGGGGGGGGGATAGGGAAGTGAGGAGTTAATGGTAGTGGTAGAACGGGAAATGGTAACTGAGAGAAATAGAGAAAGAGAGGGAAAGATAAGGGGAAAGAGGAGGACGAGACATAGGAGAACGGGCAAATGAGGGGTAGAGGAGGGCAGAAATACGTCTTAATTTTATTGCTCCGTGGAATTTCCCCGAGACGCGCTAGTAATAACAATCCAAATTTATGATCATTTTATTATTGTCATTACTATCTTTATCATTAACATCATATACTTTTATTATGATAATCATTATTATTGTCATTATTATCTTTATCATTAACATCATATACTTTTATTATGATAATCATTATTATTTCATTATTACTTTGTAAACTGTTATCATTATTATTATTATTATTATTATCATTATTATTAGTATTGTTATTATTATTATCATTGTTATCATTATTATTATTATTATTATTATTATTATTATTATTATTATTATTATTATTATTATTATTCTGTTTATTATTATCATTAGTTTTATCATTATAATTCTTACTACAGTATTATCATTTCATTATAATTATCATTAACGTTATTATTATCACTACTACTACCATTCTAATTATCATTTCTAATATTGTCATTATTATTATTGTCATTATTTTCATTATCAGTATAATTATTTTCATAATTGTTATCACAATAGTCGTTATCATTATTTGTATCATTACCATCGTTATCATTATTTGTACCATTACCATCGTTATTATCATTATGATTTCTTCTTATTGTTATTGATGATGATGATGATCATCATCATCATCATCATCATCATCATCATCATCATCATCATCATCATCATCATCATCATCATCCTTATCATTATCATTATCATTATCATTATCATCATCATCATCATCATCATCATCATCATCATCATCATCATCATCATCCTTATCATCATTGTTAGTTAAGTTGTAATCGTCGTGGTATTAATGATGATACTTTTACTAATGGTGATGATGGTGATGTAAAAATAATTGTAACTATTATGGTTGTACTAGTGATGATTGTTATTTCAATATTATTGAAGAATACATTCATAAAATGACGTATGACGTAAAATGAAGTAATGGTAATGATAACAATGAAAATAATAATCATAATAATAATAACAATAATAGCAATTATAATAGCATTAACAATAATAATAGCAATAATAATGGAAATGATAATAGTAATAGTAATAATTCTGAAAATGATAATAATAATAATAATAATAATAATAATAATAATAATAATAATAATAATAATAATAATAATAATGATAATAATAATAATAATAATAATAATAATAATAATAACAAAATAATAATAATAATAATAATGATAATAATAATAATAATAATAATAATAATAACTAAATACCAATAATAATAATAACACTAATAATAACTAAATACCAATAATGAGAATAACAAAATATATATACCATTAACATACACAAATAAACAGTTGTAGTAATAAAATAACAATAATGATAATAATGATAACATCAGTAGTAATAACAATAATAATAGGCAATAATAATGTAAACAATATTCAGTAATAATGTTAATATTATCAATGATAATGATATTAATGAGAATAATAACAATAAGAACAGCAACAACAAAAACAACAACAACAACAACAACAACAGCAACAATAATTAATAATAATAATAATAATAATAATAATAATAATAATAATAATAATAATAATAACAATAACAATAATAATAATAATAATAATAGTAGTACTCGTAATAATAATGATAATGAAAATTATGGTAATACTGATAATAATAGTAACAATAATGATGATGACGTTAATGATAATAATGATAATAATGATATTGATAATGATAATAATAATAATGATGATAATAATGATAATAATACTAATAATAATAATACTAATAATACTAATAATAATAATAATAATGATAATAATAATGATAATAATAACAATACTAATAATAAGCAATATTCATAATAGTCAAAATAATAATAATGATAATGATTATGATAATAATATTCATAATGATAATAATGTGATAATGATAAAGAAAACATAATAACAATCATGATAACTATGATAATAACAATAACAACTACAACAACAACAATAATAATAATAATAATAATAATAATAATAATGATGATAATGATAATAATAATGCGAATATCATTGTTTCTGTAATTGTCGAGTCCAGAACGTGAAATAATATTTTAAATAAATCTTATTCTAATAATATATATATATATATATATATATATATATATATATATATATATATATATATATATATATTTTTTTTTTTTTTTTTTTTTTTTTTTTTTTTTTTTTTGACAAGAATTTATGGACAAAGATCTGCTATCGGAAAGAACTCGTTTTGAGGGAGCACCACCTGGCTGCCATGCAATTTACCTAAATTATTCTACTTTGAGTGAGAGCGAAAGAGGAAGATAGGGACAGACAGACAAACATGCAGACAGATAGACAGAAAATCAAAGAGAACGGGGAATTTGAAACAGAAATCCGCAGCCGCTTCGATAATACTTCAAAATTTTGTGCATGGCGATCACATAATTTTGTTTTGTTGAGAGATTGAGTTTGGAAAATTCAGCGCCGAACATTCTCTGCATCAAGGCCATTGTGGTTCGACTGGGCCAGCGAATGTAAATGTTTCCTCGGCATAAGCGTTTTTCGTTTTTTTTTGTGTTTTTTTCAGGGAGATGAAGGGGAAGGTAGTGTTGTTTTTCAAAAACCTGCGTTTTGGTAAGGGTTTACTTTTTTTATATAAAATTACTAAGTATTTCCCCTCGAATGATTCACCATAACACAACTAAACCGCTTTCCCTCTCCTCAATATTAACTTTTTTTCTCAAAATCTTTAATCTTTCTCTCCTTCTTTTGTTTTCTTTTCCATTTCTTACTTGCTTCACCAGTATAAAATTGTAGGCTTAAAAGAAAAAAAAAAGAAAAAAAAAAAATAAAGCATACAGATCCAGGTAATGTTTTTCTTCTCAAGATCAGCCGATAATGAGACCCATAAAATCTTAAGGAGAATGCCCTCACACGAGAAACATATTCTTAAAAAGTTATCTCGAGCTGGAGAGCTAATAACGTTTAAAGAGGGCGTTTTTACACTGGAGATTTTTCCCTCAGGCTTGCGAGCTCTCTTCCTGTTTTTATATTTCTCTCTTCCTTTCGCATTTCCTTTCCTGTTTATTCACTGTGCTTGTGTGGCTTTCTGTCTTTTTTTTTTATTTCTATCTCTGTTTTATTTTTTCTTCTCTTCTCTTCTCTCTCTCTCTCTCTCTCTCTCTCTCTCTCTCTCTCTCTCTCTCTCTCTCTCTCTCTCTCTCTCTCTCTCTCTCTCTCTCTCTCTCTCTCTCTCTCTCTCTCTCTCTCTCTCTCTCTCTCTTCCACCTGCTTTCGCTTGCTCGCCTTTCTCTTTCTTAATTTTTCTTCCTCGTAAATTGCATCATCATTCCTAGGCTCTTCCCTCTCAAATGGCACATAAGATTATAAATCTCATACATACTAATTCTGCAGTCAATATCATAATCAAGATCATCATCATTACCATAATTATTTTATTTACTTATATGTACCGTAATCATTTTACCATTGCCATTTTTTATTATTACCGCTTCTAATTCCCCATCTTTCTCTTTCTCACCTTTCCTTACTGACCCCTTCTTTCCCTCTTATTTCCAATGTTATCTCCTCTCCTCCGTTCTCGGTTATTTCCCCTCTTCCTTCTCTTTATTTCCGTCCCTTCCTCTCCTCCCCTCAACATGAAGGCTGGAATGTTCAACATGGCTTATAGAACCAAGCCATAAGTGTTATATCTGGCATTTTGTGCACATCGGCGGTTCAGCAGCATACTAATCGAGGGGTTGTTTTGAGACTGCTTTTATCATTATTTGTGATACTTATTTCTTATAATGTATATGACTATGTATATATACACACACACACACACATACACACACGCGCGCGCGCGCGCGTGTGTGTGTGTGTGTGTGTGTGTGTGTGTGTGTGTGTGTGTGTGTGTGTGTGTGTACAGTTCCGGCATTATACTTCAGTACACGTGCTCACATTTTTTTAACATCTGGGATGTAAATATAACGAAAATAGTGTTTTATGAATGAAACGAAAATCCCAAAGAGTGTTAGAGGTAAAATATAAATAATCAGTAAGTGCTGGCTATTACTATCTATTTTTTGAAACTACGTAATCCATTTGATCTTTCCTTTTCTTCAATTAAGTAATAGTAAAATATGTAATCTTGGTTATCGTTTGTTGAGGGAGGTTTTATAAATGCAATTTCCTGGAATTGTTTGTTTATCAAAATGGCAATAACCATTGAGGTGAGGTGGTATTTCTTTCAATACAGCAAGTATCAATTATAGCATATTTCTCGAAACATGAAAGCGCTTCATCCTTTAAACATCTATGTCTGACAGTAAAATAAAATAGAGATATTTGCAAAGTCTTTGATACCCTTGTAAACACTTTTCGTAGCCATTTAGAAGCGGCTAATCGAACTAATGAAGCGAATGAGTTATTTTTCTTTTCGTCAAAAAACACTGATTAAAAAATAATAATAATAATGCTATATCATATCATGTGTGTGTGTGTGTGTGTGTGTGTGTGTGCAGCGTCTATGGAAATAATAAGTCAATACTTAGAGTGACGAGTAACGAAGCAGTATGTATAATTATTTTCGATTATTCTAAATGCCCTCTTCTATCTAATGCTATAATGTTTCTCTAGAAGTCTTGAAGTTTCTCTATGAGGAGTCGCATCCACGTTCGAGCATCTGAGCGAAAAAATACATGATCAACTCGATCAACCAGAAGCTGGGTCGTTCCAAGGTGGATGACTATCACAAGCCTAAGAACTTGCTCCTAAAATATGTGATGTAGATCTGATATCTTGAAATGGGCAGCTCATCTCGCTCTCTACTTTTATTTTCGTTTATTCAGTCTTTCAATCTGTTTGTCAGTGCGCCTCCATTTACAGTAAATGCGTAGTTGTAGATAAAATCGGCATAATGTGTTTTTAACTGAACACAAAACCATAATAGGGATACAGGAAGTATATGGATGACTATATCTGCGTGTGTGTTGAAATTTAGAATCATTGGTTTTATATTTGATACACATTTTGAAGCCCTTCTCGTGCAAAACACTGTAGTATATATATATATACCCCCCCCCCCTCCCCCAGCTTAGGAAACAGGAACTGAGGCCGATATAGGGGATCACTCCTGCTTTGGACCTTAGCCCTCGCCTTAACTAATTTTGCATGGTCTTTTCTTCACATTTCCTTTTCCTTTTCTTTATCCCCTTCTTCTGTCCAATTATCCCAATCATCAACTAACTTTTACCCTTTTCGCCATAGTACTTCATCATAGTGATATATGACCTTTGGTGTCTGAAACATTTTTTGTTTCTTTTCTTTGCGGGTGGCTTCAATAAATCGACTAATTGGTAGGATTCTTATTAGTTTTGAAGATATTTTACTATATTTTTATTTGTTAACTGAAAAACAGTTAATAATTGTTGAAAAGAAAGATCAATACTGGCGGCAGTCATACTTATGATAAGAACCATCTATCGTTATTCAAAACCTTGCCTAATCCCCATGACAGAAGGGACGTGTATAAGTCCCCGTTTCCTCCGCAACATTCTTTTCCATTCTATCTTAGCATGACCTCTTAGCTGCTGGAAAGTTTTATCATTAACATTATTAGCTCAAACATTTTTAATCGGGTTTGAGCCACATGCCCTCCTAAGCCGCGGAGAAACTTCAATGTGGTTTTGATCATGGAATGACTTCGTAACTGTCCTTTGACGTGTGTATTGGGCAATTGTCCTGCACGAATATTATTGTTTCTGGGAAGGGCCAAGGTATAGCAGCGTACTGGTGTGACGAATATTTCTTCTAACAGTTAAAAATATTTGTCTAAATTGTTTTTTTCTGCCTTGGTGAGGTAACATCCGGAGCGAGGGCGGTCGTTCAGGTTGCCCCTCTCCTAATCTCACCTAATTCACCTGTACGCTATAGGAATGGGGAAAATCACTCTCCCCCATCCCAATGATACGGCCTCTATTTACAATTTCAGTTTGGCTTGCCTCTAATTTCACCTTGGATTTCCCATATGTCATTATTGCGATATATACCATCGGACATATTTTCTTTCTTATTTAGCATGTGTTGGGATTAGCCGCGAAAAAAAGTATTTCGGAATTTATATATATCCATTTTCATAAAGAGCAAAAATGTAAGATTTTTTTTTTTCTTTTTACATTTTAAATGGTTCCTCTTTCTGCGAACTAC
>NC_061854.1:16956998-16959498 GCF_019202785.1 Penaeus chinensis
TTTTTCAATTAGTAGGCTTGACTTCACTTTACTTTGTGTTCTCTCCCACCGATTTGGGCTTGGGTCGCCGAGAGCATGCTTTGGCTCTCGGACTTCTCACTTCGCTTAAATGATTTGAAGTAACATATTCTATTTAACAAGAGGCTATAAAAGGAAAGGATTCTAGTAATGATTTGATTTGGAACATTATATATTGCATACAATATAATTTTCATTCTACTCCTTTGTTTACATTGCCATATCTCCGACTGCGCCGTTCTCTAGTTTCTGTTACAACAACAATTCTGTTTATGTCTTCACATTTTTTTTCATATTGCCAATCAGTCTTTCACAGTTTTGATTATGGCCAGGTATTAATGAACTTTTGGGTTTCCACATATCGATTTCATGCATATCATAGGCAAAGTATGCAAACTTCATATATGTGGTCAGATGTTGGGAAATGAAATCTTTCACACTCAGATTACACAGTTTTTTTTTTCTGCAGTGAAGTTGTGCTTCTACTTATTTTTGAATAGGGCTGGTGTGTATGGCCATTTTTCACGAATTCCTCTTTTCAAGATCTTTGCAACTTCATCGACGTAATCATGATCAACAGCCAAGGGAAGAAGTGTACCATCTGCATTATACAGATGTCTGTTGATGGACGAGAAGTAGCTGCTACGAAAGCCAAGTTCACAGCCAATCCTGGCATACCTCCTTGAAGTTTCAATAGCAGTTCTGAAAAGAGTCATTCCATTGCTGTTCACAGCAGAACGCCAGCACATGAAATGAACTTTTGCAAAATCAAAAATACTTCCGATTGTTCTTGTTGTTTTTTTTTCAGTGCTTTCAGACACTATATGGTGTTGTTCTTTATTCCAATCTTGGATTTATTGGGCAAATCACCATCACAAACTCCTTCCAGCTTGGTCAATATGGTGTCAATGGTCAGGCAGATGTGTAGGAGGGAACAAAAAAATGCCAGCCACCTGACACCAACTGGCACAAATCTCCTGGCGACTTCTTCTCTAGTGAAAGAAGCTTTTGATATTATTCTACAGTATTGCTTCTGAATGCCAGTTGTATGTTGCATAATATCATCAAATTTCAAAAGACATTTCTGCAATATCTTTACTGTTGCATATAAATGGGACTTCTGCATTGTTGGTCTGCTGCCGTTTCAGTCTGTTAAATTAACATCTTTGAGCCTGATAATCAACACTTACGAGTGATCCATTGCTTCCTTGTACTTTTGCATCATACCAATATCTTCCTTGAGGATTTCTCGGGTTTGTTTCTTTGCCTTGAATGACACAATCACAGTTTTCGAGAATTTTGTCTTCAGTGTTACATTTCTGATGGAGTCGTAGTACTCTTTCTTTATTTTTTCTTTCATATACCAAGGTGATAATGTCTTAATGCCGAATTTGCTATACAGCACAGCAATTTCCGCCTGCAACTTGGATAAAATCTGAGATTCCGTAATGGTCAAATTATTGCATAGCAAGCTATCTTTTGAGTATCCTTTTAGTGTCTGGTTACCATGTCCTTTTAACGCACAGTATCGAGCAAGAATGTCACTCTTCGTCAGTGGTCTAGGTGGCAATACATCAATGGTACCAAACTCTTTCAGTATACGTGTATCGGCACTACGCAAACCACCACGTCGAAGTGCCATATTGCCACTGACGTGATCGTCACCACAATATAGGCGAGCGAGTAATGTGCATTATTAAGGTAGCAAAAGTTTATATGGAAATGCATAGTGACTGGGAATCTTTACGGAAGTCCCCAGGAATCATTCGCAATGACCTAAGTTACCCAATGTAACGGAGCCCGGCCTGTGTCGACTAATGCCGACTCGCTAACGTGTGTCAGCTGCTGCTGACTCGGATGAGCTTAATGCTTACCCGCCGTGATGCCCAGCCACAGCAGTAACCTCCAGGCGACAATTGCAACTGTTCGCGCCTGGGCAGGACGCGAACCACCGACCCCTCGGATGAGAGGCCGACACGTTACAACTGTACTAGCCCGGGGGCTATGTATGTACCGAAGGTACAGTGGTCATAGGAACAGTTGAAACTAGTTTGCTTTGATTCTTTCATCATACAAAAATAAACAGCTGGCATATTACAATGTTTCTTTCAAATTAACAATAATACAAATCAGAAAATAGCAGAAATATTCTTTTGCTAAATCAATTCATGTCTAAGGGTACCTTTATCTTTACACCCTCCCTTTGCATAATAATTATAACTCAATCATTACGATAGATGTAATAACAAACGTGAGGTGGGGCTAACTCTACAATATTTTTCGTTATTACCGTGGACAAACAAATGATCACTCCTTCCCTTCTAACTTTCACCATTTCCCTTCCCTGCACTTTACTTTTATCAATAATTCGATTTCCAATTAATTCCTTGGCGCAGTTAGAAGTGTCTCCTTCGATTCATTTTGTTGTGCCCAAGCCTCAGAAAAAAAGAAACAAAATCTACAGACATTAGGCTGGCGTAAT
>NC_061854.1:16969498-16971998 GCF_019202785.1 Penaeus chinensis
CATTATGATAGCAACGATTGTGATAAACATAAATAAATAGATAAATAAATAAATAAATACAAAATAAACAAAAATAAAGATAATGTCTGTGATGCTGTTAGTGTCTGTGGCTTTTAAGACATATACGATGGCGATAATGACAACAATAATGACAATGCTACTTCTACTACTACTACTACTATTACTACTACTACTACTACTAATAATAATAATAATAATATTGATAATAATACAGTTACTTCTGCTACTACTACTACTATTATTACTACTATTACTACTACTACTACTACTACTACTACTACTAATAATAATAATATTGATAATTATACAGTTACTTCTGCTACTACTACTACTACTACTAGTAATGACACGAAGAAGGAAACAATAGATAAAAACGTTATGTATAACAGTAATATTATAAATGAGAATGATAAAAGTAATAAAAATAAGAATGATAATAACAACAATAATTATGCTAATAACAGTAATATTAATGAAGGTAATGGTAATGATACTGGTTATGAAAATAACTGATAATAATGATAATGATAATAATAATGACATTGATACTGCTGATGAAATTGATGGTGTTAGTTATGAAAACGATAACGACGACGATAATAATTAGAAGAAGAAAATGAAGAAAAATTATCATTATTATTTTTATTATAGGTATTATTGTTATAGTTATTACTATTATTACTATTATTGGTAGTAGTACTAGTTGTAGTATAATTATAAGCTTAGTGGAAACATATGAGCCATATTGATAATTACTAGAAAATATTATTCAAATTCACCCTACCGTCATAATTAACATTATAAAATCAGTGACAAGGCTGATGGCAGTGCTAGCTATGAAAACAACAATAATATCAGCAACAGTGACAGCAATGAGAAAAGAACAATGAAAATAAAAATTATAATGATCATAATAATAGGGATAACATTATACGATTTAAATAAACGTAAGAGTAGATATGAAAATAATGATTGTAATTACACTGAATATTATTATTGTATGCTAAAAATTATAGGGAAAAAGTAATAAATATTATGGTAATAATGATAATAATAATAATAATGATTATTATTATTATTATTAGTAGTAGTAGTAGTAGCAGTAGTAGTAGTAATAGTAGTTGTATGGTCATAGGAATAATGAAAACAAAAACGCTATTAGTAATGCTAAAGTTATATCATTACTAACAGTACTAACACTAACAATGAAAATAAACTTTAGAGTTATATTAATGAAAAGTAAGAAAATATATAAGAATAGTAATGGTTACAGAGGTACCAGTAAAAATTTTCATAAATATGACAACAATAATGATAATAATAATAATGTTAATAACATTAACAGTGACAGTAATAATAATAATAATAAAAGATAATAATCATACTATCAGTCATGATTACCTTACTATCATATTTTTTTTATAATTTACGAAGATAATAATCATGATTGTAATAAGAACAGACAAGATAATAATATTAGAAACGATATTACTACAAATAATGATAATAATATCCACAGTAATAACTATAATGATAATAATCATCGTAATCATAAAAACGATAACACATACAATAATCAAAGAAAAAAAATGGCTTACTACAAATGCTAATAATGTTAATAACAATAGTAGTAATAAGAACAATAATAATAATAGCAACAGTATGAAGAGATATAACAATGATAATATAAACCTCATCTGCCTCAACCTTACACCTCACATTCCCTGCCCTATCCTCACCCTTATATCACCCTTACCTATCCTTTCACCTATTCCTGTCAGCACCTTCCACACTATACCACATCCGATAACATCACTCGAAATGGAAGCATTAAAAGCCCTATACAAACACATAAAAGAAAGTGCCAGTAGAAATGGATAGAATCACAATCTCATGACCCGCTATCATGCAAGAAGGGAGAACATAAAAGACAAACATCACCCTGTTCAATTTCATGCATGAAAGACCCAGATCAATTCTGGAGGAATATAAAATATGGGAATTCTGGAGGAAGATCATCCCAATACTGAGGAATATCATATATGGGAACGGAAAATATCAATCAAATTATCGATAAAATACCAATATCGAAATATCAGTCTGGAGGAATACCATATAAGGGAATGGAAAAAACTTCATACCTTGTTCAGGCCTAAAATTGGCAATAACGTAATCATTATTATATGACGAAGGAAAAGAGAAACTCCGCAGAAACTGTTGGAAATTACAATCCAAATTACTCCGGAGGAAAGCAAACTAAAAGCCAAATAAAAAATAGTCCTCCAACATCTATAACAATTCAATAGTTAACTAATATCTACAATGGTTCCCTTGCCATTGGATACTTTTTGAATTAATTCAAACAAGCTATTGTAACGTTCATATCAAAGCCTGATAAACACATGGCAAAGTAGAAAACTGTTGACCTATCTCCCTACTGAAAGTCCATAGCCAAATAATTGAAAAATATAGTCAACAG
>NC_061854.1:16976998-16979498 GCF_019202785.1 Penaeus chinensis
ATAATATTATATCTCATTTTAATTTGGAAGGTAAAGGGGGGGAGGGGAATATGATGAATCCCTTCTTCTTTTTCTTTTGCTGTTGCTTTTTTCCCTTTTATATGGGGTCGCTATGATCAAGTTCTGGCTTTTTTTTTTTTTTTTTTTTATTGAATGGCGGGATGCTCTTCCTGACCACAACCCCCTGTCTTTATCCAGGCTTGGGACCGGCACTGACTTGGGCTTGCTTGCCCATCCAGTGGCTAGGTTAAAATGTGACAAATCCCTTAACCCCTTCAAAAACTTGATTATGTACTTGAATACAGTCAGGAAAAAATAGCATTAACATGCCTATAAACTGAAACTAGAACGATCCTTCTGAGTTCACTTACATGAGAATAATAGAAAATTGTATGTGAATAACTTCTGACATCTCACAGATATTCCTGAGATTCACAAACAATTATGAATCTCAGGACTTTTTTTTGTGTGTGTGTGACATTTGTATATCTAATCATTGAATGTAGAACATTCTACACATACGGTATTCCCATATTATGTACAGATATACGAAAAATACGTTTTGCTTACTGTCAATTTGGAAAAAAAAAAGTATAAATAATTAATCTCATCAATTTTCATTAGAAAATTGTCTGTTAAAATTCTATATTGAATATTTAAAATTGCCTGACAACTGCTTCTTATCACAGACCAAATAACTGAATAAAGTTATTTCACTTTTTGTATAATAACAATACCTTGCTATCCACAAACTGCTGCACAGAGATTTCCAAAGCGGCTGTGCAGAATAGGCCATCCTTGTGGCAACTATAAGCTCGACTACATGCTTTCTTATGTCAACACTTTACTAGACCCTGCCAGTCTGATGCAACTTTGAGTCAGAAATCCACCGAAGAACTACCTTCCCATTAATCTCCTTCACCCATGCAAGCGAGGGTCTGGTTCACAAACTTGTGAGACAGATATACAGATGCTGCTCTAGTAGAAATTGGTTAACGGTAGTGTACATTATGATTTGAGAGAATCTGCGCTTGCAGAACGTCTGCTTTCTTAGCAGATATTCTGAGTTAGAATCTCCCCCATAGATTTTCATAATGAAATGCTCGAGAGAGATGAAGAGTTGACTTTCTATTTTCATTACAGGACTTGAGAGAACCTATATTTGCAATTACCTCATCAGTGCTCTTTCTCGGAGCATTAACACAAGCCCTCTATGATCGACCTTTGCATTTTGGGGTACTGCAAAATATTCTACCAAGGGCTTCTACCAGTTGCTGTGATGCTTAAAATGCGTCGATGCTTTCCAATACCATAACTTGCAACACTTCACTGTCGGCGATAAATGTAACTTCAAAGAGTAGGAACGGAGAATAATTACATCAGAATCACAGGTCCTTACTAGAATATTTACATCACTAATCCTTAAGTCATGAAGAATATGCATTACCGTTCGGCTCCCTGATTCCTCTTTGTCGGACAATCCATCCATGTCTTTCCATCAGCTCTGGAAATATAAGAAGTTACATGAAATACTTTGGATGTCAAATGGTTCTTATCCAGGGAATTTAAAGTTCTGCTTTATTTTTACTGTTCATTAAGAAATAACACCATTTCCTTTGCTTATACTCTTGTTATCTCGTCTCGATCTTGTGCATATATGATGGACTATTCTCCATAGGTATCCCATACCATGCTGAGTGAGACCTTTCCGAGCTCACTTCCAACCTTTTCCCCTACAAGACTATACTGTACAACTACTTACAATTATCACGCACTTACATTTTACCAATATATCTCTATACAACTGGCGAATAAATATATTAGAATAAGTTGGAATATACAACAACTTTTATAGTTCGAAACAAAATCCTGTTATCTCGTCTTGTTCTTGTGAATATCTGATAGATTGTTCCACATTGGTGTCCCATACAATGCTGAGTGAGACTTTCTTAGTTCACTTCCAACATTTTCCCCTTCAAGACTATACTTTACTGATCATGCACTCATTTTGACCAATATATCTGCATGCAACACACAACAACTTTTATAGTTCGAAACAGTATCTTGAAACGCCTTCCATCTCGTTCAATATTTTTAACATTTTCACAAGCGTACAAACCGTACGCTGAAAGGGAGGGGGGTCATGGACAAGTGCATGCTTTTCAAAATGGAGAAAGAGTCGATCGGTTTTTTATACGTCCTGTATAATCCGCGGGCTACTAGTCTCGCTCTTGTATTTTGTACGATTGTGAAAAATGTTGAGAATTGTGAACTAATTAAACAAACAAACAAAATAACAAAAATGGTACATTAATATAGCCAAATAAAATTAAGTAATGAATCCCTCCACTATCTGTGACGTCGTCTAAAGTTATTTAACCAGAGTGTAATATTGTCCTCATGTTCTTTAACAGTGAAAGGTCATTTGGTTTCATTTTATTGTTCATATGCTTATTTCTGAAAGGTTACCAAACGCATCATATTTCCTCCCGCCATTTTC
>NC_061854.1:17014498-17019498 GCF_019202785.1 Penaeus chinensis
ATAATGGGAATAATAATAATAATAGTACTATTAATAGGAATGATACTAATAACAAAAATTATAATGTTATTGATAAGTATCATAATGATAATAACAATGATAATGATAATAATCATGATAATAATTACATTCATAATAAGGATGATACTGATATTGATCATCTTAATCAATGATGATATTTGCAATGATGATGATAACGGTGACTATTATTATTATTATTATTATTATTATTATTATTATTATTATTATTATTATTATTATGGCTATGATAAAGATAATAATGATAATAATAACAATAACAATAATAATAATAGTAGTAGTAATGATATTAATAATAATAGTAATAATGAAATAAAGATGATGATGATGATGATAATAATAATAATGATAAGGATAATAATGAAAATTATACTAATGATGATAATGATAATGATAATGATAATGATAATGATCGTGATAGGGATAGTGACAGTGATAATGATAGTGAGAGTGACAGTGATAATAATAATGATAATAATGATAATGATAGTAATAAAAATAAAAATCTCGGCATCCACAATCACCTATCATCTTCAACTTCTTTTATCCAAGCAACTATCCATCCACTATTTTCTTGCAATGCGAGCTATCAACTTCTTCTTTTACCATTATCCCCCTATCAATTGCTAAAATCCCTTGCCTTTTTTATATAAACCTCTATCTGTTTATCGCTCCATCTACTGTCATTTCCCATCTCAAGTCCACTTTCTTCCACTTAATGTGTTCATCCCCCCTTATCTAGCCATTTCTCCATCCACCCTTATCTATAATTTTCCCCGCATCCTTTTATACGCCTTCTGCCCATCCTGTCTTATCTATCATCTTTCTGTTATCCCTCTTTATCCACCTATCTCTCCATCCACTGCCATTTATCATCTTCTCCATCCTTTAGCTAGAGGATTGCCCAAAACGCCGCCAAGAGTTGATGGATCACTTCCTATCCTCCTATTCCTTCCTTCCTCGGGTGCTGATGGATGGTCTTCTATCCCCTCCTCCGCCTGGGAAACCTCGCTCGCTCTCTTACACAAGTCAGATCCATCGGGCTTAGAGTCCACGCGGAGTAGGCCGTGCCAAATGCGCTCTCTCACTCTCTCTCTCTCTTCTCTCTCTCTCTCTCTCTCTCTCTCTCTCTCTCTCTCTCTCTCTCTCTCTCTCTCTCTTTCTCTCTCTCTCTCTCTCTCTCTCTCTCTCTCTCTCTCTCTCTCTCTCTGTCTCTCTGTCTCTCTCTCTCTCTCTCTCTCTCTCTCTCTCTCTCTCTCTCTTTCTCTCTCTCTCTCTCTCTCTCTATCTATCTATCTATCTATCTCTCTCTCAATCTCTCTCTCTCCCTCTCTCTCTCTCTCTCTCTCTCTCTCTCTCAATCTCTCTCTCTTTCTCTCTTTCTCTATCTCTCTCTCTTTCTCTCTCTCTCTCTCTCTCTCTCTCTCTCTCTCTCTCTCTCTCTCTCTCTCTCTCTCTCTCTTCTCTCTCTCTCTCTCTCTCTCTTTTTCTGTGTGTGTGTGTGTGTGTGTGTGTGTATGTGTGTATTTGTTTGTGTGTACAGGCATGTATGTATGTCCCTCTCTCTCTGTGCTTGCGTGTTTGTGTGTATGAGTGTAATTTAATCAAACGCTCAATAAGTGATTCATTTCATATGACTTTATTCTTAGCATTTTTTTTTTTCCACGAAACGTTTTTACTCAAAGAGATAATATTAGGGAGATGAAAATTTAATCGAGAATAGAAAAGAAAAGAAAAAAAAGAGAGAAGAAAACGGAGGGGAAGAAATAAATATTTTTTTTTCTTTCTCGTTGTTTTACTTAATTGTCTTAAATCGTTTTATGAAAGTCTTACTGTTATAATTACAGATTTGTATCATTATCTTATTATTATTAGTACTGTCATTTGTTTTCTCATGAATATAAGCATCTGTCAATGTTATTACTGTTTCAGTGCGATATACGTAAATATACTTTTCATTATTATTCTTATAACACAAACGAGAATGTACGAATCCGGTAATTAATTAGTCACACTATTGGCGTCAACTTATTATTAAATGATTATTAATAATAATACAATAATAAAGATAATTCATATTACTTTCTTCGTATTATCATTATCATCATCATCATCATTGTCATTATTACTATTACTGTTATTATTATCATTATGCCATTATTCTATTAACATTAAATGTCACTACTATTCCTTTTAATGGTAATAGTACCATTATTATCATTTCATTATTGTTATCATGACTACCATTATTACTATTATCATTATTATCAAAAATACAATTATCAATATTATTATCATTAGTAGTGGTAGTAGTGGTAGCATCATTACTGCGATTTATTAGTGTTTCCATAATGTTATTAACAATATTATTATGTGTGTATTTTTATCACAAAATGTAAAGCAAACACACACATACATCCCCACACACACACTTTCACACGAGCATGCGTCTACGTAGGAGTAAAGGTGTGAAAACAGAAATGGAAAATATATTTAATTATGAACCCATTTAATTCATTGTTGTTTCAATGCCATAAAACATTTAAGATAACGTTATTTATTCAAATTCGTTATTTATTTAAATTCGTCTGTCAGTACTACAATAACCAACTTTACATTACCCGGGTACCATGTTATCACACTCAAGTATTTTGTTTAAACTTGCCCAGCTCTATAATGTTCAAGAAAGTTTAAAAAACATAACATTTGATTATCAGTATGTCAAAGGTTTTAGATTCCTGTCTCTCTTTCCCTCTCTTTCAATCTGTCTGTCTATCCGTCCCTCTCCCTCCCTCTCTCCCTATCTATCTGTCTGTCTGTCTCTCCAAACAAAAGTTTGAGATGGTGAGCACACACACACACACACACACACACACACACACACACACACACACACACACACACACACACACAAACACACATGCATGTATGTATATGTATATATATATATATATATATATATATATATATATATGTATATATATACACAAATATACATATATATATTCATATTGACCTCCCCACTCCCTAACATTTTTTAATCCTTTATATATCTTTTGTTCTTCCTCATTCTTCTCCTTTCCGTCAGTTTATTTCCAGATGTATATGAATCATAAGCTAAAAACCTTATCGCATAAACCAAAACCATTTTCCACATTTAATTAGCTATTTATTAACTGCTTTCTCCCCTTGTTTAAAAAAAAAAAACGTTTAACGTTGCAGGATAAACATGCAATGTTTTTATTCAAAAAAATTGTTCTTCTCTCTTTAACGGCGATACGACTAGGACGTAGTTTTAACCGCAATATTTCGTCTGATTTACCTGTTTAATTCAATTACCTTTTTAATAATATAGAATGCAGCTACAGCAGGAATGGGAGGCCTCTAAATTCGTAATGAGTTCCGGCTGTAAGTCCACCAGACCGCACACGTATACAAAAGAGAAAAAAAAAAGAGCTTGCCATGGACTTAGCGAAACGGAAAAACTTATTTGTTATATCATGCGATCAATCAATCTCTCTTTCCACTTATACTTTCTATGTGTCTATATCTATTTTCAAATCTATGTTTGTACGTATATATGTATATTTCTCTATTTCCATTATATATATATATATATATATATATATATATATATATATATATATATATATATATATATGGTACGTTTCACACCTCTGTCCCCAGCAGCTGCCTTGCGGTGGTCTCACACTGATATCTGATGGCAGCAGTGTTCAAGATTCTCACAACGCCAACGCTAATCCGCCGACTACCCTGCGAAGCCACACTCCTCGCCGACGCCTGTTGCCGATCCGCGCTATCTGCTGACAAGGTACTCCTGTTGAAGTGCCTCCTCGCCTCCCTTAACGCCCAGCCATCACTACCAAGTCCTATTCTGATCCACGCCATCATGTCTATCCTGCTACTTTGTATTGACCACTCACGCCTGTGCTATCCTCCTGACGAAGTCGCTGACGATGTGTTCCCGCACTCTACGCTTCAACCCTCCCCAATTCAACTCACCTACATCGCCAAATCTTCGCGAACACTCATCAGCACAGCCATGAAGTCGCAGTTCTACCTACCACTACCAATACTCCCTCGTTACTCTTAAAAGTAAGCGTGTTCTTTCGAATTCAAAGTACACGCCAGTCAGTGAACACACACTACTAACTCTATATTACAAAACTTCTCGATGTCTATCATTGTTTTCCAACACAACAAACAAGTGGTCACACACTAATACTAGACATACACCCTCACCTCACACCTCATTCCCCTGCCCAAACCATCTCGTAATTGATATATTGGGTTATTAGACGGTCCAGATTCGGATTCGGTCCTAGTCTAAGGCGTTCCTTTGGAATCCGAGCCTGCTGCATGGGCAACAGCTTGCTCCTCACATTCTTTCACCCAAGCATTGACTCTACCTTCTTTCTGTGAAGGTGATTTGCCTCACACTACTAGAGAGGATACCCTGGCGACACACGAGAGTGGCAATTGCCTTGCCAGTTATAAATCACAATTCTCAGTTGGCGTAAAAACGTAGCGCGAGGGGCTATCCTCACATTTTTTCGCCCAGGCCGAACAGTCAGTAATTCCAAATTCGACATCGATATATGCATACACACACACACACACACACACACACACACTCATATATATACATATATATATATATATATATATATATATATATATATATATATGTGTGTGTGTATATATATATATATATATTAGATAAATAGATGTGTATATAAGTATATATAATATATGTAAGTATATATATATATATATATATATATATATATATATATATATATATATATATATATATGTTTACACACACACACACACACACACACACACACACACACACACACACATATATATATATATATATATATATATATATATATATATATATATATATATATATATATCGCACACACACACACATA
>NC_061854.1:17064498-17066998 GCF_019202785.1 Penaeus chinensis
AGTGTGGGAATCAGTTATTATTTGCCTGGTTTCTGGAGAAGGAATATCAGCACAGTATTACTTGTATATAAATTCAAGAACACTACCCTGAGGAACTCCAGATGACATGGAAATACGATCTAAAACTATCGTCAACATGAAGACGTTGCTGACGATCAGTTAAAAATTCAGTTAAATACTTAAACCATTACCTCCAACACCTACAGACTGCAACTTAAAAATCAAACTTTTACCGTTAACAGTGTCAAGAGCTGCATTAAATTCCAGATAGACAGGCCTTGACCCATGAACCTTGTCTAAAGCAGACTGAATTCCATGCACTAACATAAGCAATGTATCATTGCAGCTGTCCCATTTTAAAACTAAAGAGAGTCTCTGGAAGAAACGGTCTTTAATATACAGAAAAACGTTTAACCAGCAAACGTTAAAAAACTTAGATATAATTGTTGTATTTGAAATGGGTCTATAGTCAGAAGGTGAAGACTGTAGTGTGCTCTTCGGAATAGGGATACTATTTCCAAATATTACAGCCAATGTAGGAGCTAATTCATCATTTAGTCTTCCTAAAATCAAAGAAAATCTGACATTAGGGTCTACTCCACAATATTCGTCTAAATCTGATAACAGATACTTGAATTCAAAGGAAATTAAAGCACATTAATCAAAACACGGTAATGGGTGACGTGAAAAAAGCTATATCTTCTAAATTAAAGCACTCTATTAACAAGGTAGCTTCCTCAATCGGACCATGTGTTGCAATACCATCAGACTTCATTAAAGGAGGAAAGGAGGACTCAACACCAGAGATACCTTAAGCATTGGCCACCATTTACGAGGCTGTGACGTTTCTGTCACATCAATATATTCTGATTTAGCATCTTCATTAGTTGCTATATTTCGCATAGTAACGTAATTTTCCCAACAAGATTGTAAGCAGTATGTGTGTCCCTTATAAGTCTATTGAAATCGTTCACTGAACCATGCTTTATAATGCGAATTAGAATTAAGAGTTTTGCAAGGTTCAAACCTCGTTATGATGTCCAACGAGTTCAGAGCATTAGTAGGACAAGAAGCATAATAATCATATTTCCAAACAATACTATGAAAAGCACGGTAGGTACCATCCCAAATAATCCCAGACTCTAAGAAGACTTGTCAAGTTATAAGGTAAAATCTGATATTTAAAAGTCCAGATGGAACTTACTAGCTAGACTACGGTGGCCAGAAGAACCAATTAGCGCGATGGGTTCTACATTAATTACCCCCCCCCCCCCAAAAAAAAAAAAAAAAAAAAAAAAGTACCTGTGAGTGTGATAGACTTTACATTATTTACCCCATTAACATCAGTTAAAGATCCTAAAGATTACCATTCCTGTGAGTTGCACCACAGACTAACTGCTTACACCTAACTACGTCTCAGAAATCTAATGCAAAAATGCCGTGTCGGCCAGCTTAGGGCATACCAGTCTCGGTGAGCACGAACATGTGGGAACTGGGATTCTATGAGGACGAAACATGTAATAATTATTAAATCTACACACTCTACAACCATGTGTTCGTGACAACACCATTTATACTCTGTGAAACGAATAGCATTTATAATAACTTTAGAATATAAACAAACCACGGATTCGAGACAAAGAATGCGTACGTAGTAACAAGGGTTTATGTAAATTAGGTAAAAGCATTTCTGATTTTTGCCTATGTCTGAAACCAGAGTTTCAGCACAACAAAGAATGTCAGATTTAGTTGAGATGACTGCTTATACATTCAAACTTCACGAATATTCCAAAATAGTAAGTTGCAATATTTTAGACGCTTAAAACCAGAATTAAAATAATTTTATATGAAAACAAGACCATATATTAAAAAAAAAAGAGCTCAAATATATATATAAAAAGACAGAGATTCTTAGAACCCTTTGACCACTAAAAGGGACTATTAGGGACTGGGGGCCATGGCTTAATCGACAGTCATGATTATTGCAGTAAGATAAGACGAAACAACGGAAAAAAAAAAAAATACGAGAAATGAAAATGAATGCTGGGCTATGCTTTCCTACAATAGGGAGGTGGCTGAATTTAGGATGTTGCCACACCTATATGACTACAATTCAGATGGTCCACTTCAAGGATGCCGTTGATAGTGAAACTTCTCATCCACCTTTGCTATAACAACAAGTATACCAAGTGCCCTTATACATGAACAATCATTGTAGATAGACAATAACAATTAAGGGAGCATTTCCTCCACACTCTGGATTCATTTTTTAAATTTGTTTTCATTATCATCATTATTGTATTACTATTAACCTTATTTTCATGATCATTATTATTATCACTATTTTTGATTATCAATATCGTTATTACAATTACTATCGTTATCAGCATTATTACTGTCCTTCTCTCTATCACAATTACTACTATTTGTATTAATATTACTATTAGTGCTGTTATTATTATTGTTACTATGACTGACATTATTAATGTTATTATTGTCA
>NC_061854.1:17085132-17097632 GCF_019202785.1 Penaeus chinensis
CCCATTGATAACAACCCTCACTGATTGGGGCTCGAACCCTTGCCACTCCGGGCATAACAAGAGTGACCGGTACTAAACTAACCATGCTACACGATCCACTAAACGGAGTGTGCAACCATGATCTAACTAGCTCTATAGTCATTACCTATCTATCCATACTAGTGTTATGATGACGAGGTTTTACACACACTCACCATGGACATTCAGTGGGAATTGATTTAGCAATTCGAATCCGTAGTCAGATGTACTAGGCTATTTATGAAAGATGGAATAATTCAGTGCCGCACTTATACATACAAAACACCCCTCTCTGACCGGAACACGAACCATAGCCAATCCAGGCATATATATATGTGTGTGTGTGTGTGTGTGTGTGTGTGTGTGTGTGTGTGTGTGTGTGTACATACACACATATATATGCATATATGTACATATATATATATATATATATATATATATATATATATATATATGCATATATGTACATATATATATGCATATATATGTATAACTATATATGCATATATGTATATTTATATATATATATATATATATATATATATATATATATATAAAGTATGTTTATATACATATATATATATATATACATATACATACATATACATGTAATGAGCACAAGGGATGTGAAGTTAGAATGACCCAAAAATTCGTCTTGAAACCACCCTGTATATACCTCACTTGGTCTTTATGCATATGCATTACTCATATATACCTCAGTTTTTTTTTGTCTGTAGCTATGTAAGATAGAAGTACTTAATTATTTTATAGAAAGATGACACTTTATTTTAATAGTTTTATATAAAGTTTATATATTTCTATATTATCTTTTTTATTAAGATTGGGAAATTGTAAAGTATAATAGTCTACCCTACAAAGTACTGTTTTTTTGTTACCCCACCATACATTCTCTTTATTTAAAGGGTACACTGTTATATGTCAATAGTACCGTTAAATTAAGGTTGTATAATTGATATTTTGATTAAGAAAACCATGTGTACTATCTTTGATATTGAATAAATTCATTTAAGTTCTGAAAATTATGCATGTATAGGTTAAGAAGAACTATATGTTTGTACTATATGTGATCTGAGTAGACTTTAAATTTTGAAATATATACAGTACTAAAGCCTGATACTATTGCTATAACCATAGAGAGAGAGAAAGAGATCAGAGAAGAGTGCCATACAACAGCCTGAAAGTCTTTTAGATTATCATGAAATATCCGAGGTAAGAAAGAATGTTCAACTGTAATTATATAGTTAATGAAGTCATAAGATACTATATATTTGAATTATAGAACAAAAGAAAGTAAATATTGGAGATCAAACTAGAAATTAGAGATAAATAGTATGTCTTCTTCACAGCTGGAGGCTGGCACCTGGCACTGAACAACATCCAGATGTGTCTCTCTCATTATTATTAAGAATTTAAAATCCATTCAAAGCGAAAGTGTTCTTAACATTTATAATTGTATACTATTGAAATGATGTTTAGTCAAAATTTACTAGAATGTGCATACAATTACTCAGATCATGTATAATAACATAAATGCTATACGTAATTTGTTTGTTTGCAAGATATATTTTGTTCTTTTACGAAATACTTATTTAGATTTATAACATTATATTGTTTATCATTCCTAAACTAGAATATTGTTTCTTTTCTAGGAATGGGTTTAATTATTAGTTTATTATAATGTTTATTTTTTTGTTTATTGTTTAGTTTATTTTTTTTAGTTTATATTTTTAGTTTTTTTAATGGTTTTGCTGAAGATTGGGATTTATTGGTTCCTGGTGCTGTGCACAATAATAGGAAAGAAAATATCTCTTGGGAGCTCAGGAGATGGATGAAAAGAAAAGAAAACAGCTGAGAAGACCAACTAGTAACAAGTTGGAGTAGTTGAATATTTTGGTAAAAGTATGTTTATATTATTGTAAAAGTGTAATGATTTAAGATTTATAATGTCAACTAAAATTTGTAAGCTTATTAAGTGTTTTGATATTACCCCTTCTCTCAGTGGTATAGGTAAAGTTCTGACTAGCCGTCTTTAAACCGGAAAAAAAATATATGCATGTGATAGAGCAAATAAATCTAAGAAACTTATCTTCTATGAACTGCCTGTTCAGTCCTCCATGGACTATTTTTGCTTCCTTCCAATTGGGTAGATATCCAGCTTCATCTATATGTACCACTTTGGAGTTGGAAGTCCTATGGTGACGGATGTCAGCTCGATGTCCGCTGATCCTGGTGCTGAAACCACGGCCTATTTCACCAAAGTATGCTGTATCGCATCTGCTGCAGGTCATGCGATATATAGCACTTTCGGACTGCTTATTGTCTCGTATCATTTCATGTATCTTTTTTCCCGGATGTGCTGGCGATTCTCACTTTATTGCCGAAGTATCTGCTGATCGCCTGGGAAATGTTACACGGCGGTAATATGAGAAAATCATTAGGAGAAGGTGCAGGGTTTGATCTTGTGAGTATACTCTCCGCCTTCTTTCTGTGGTTTAGTAGGAAGCCTCTGGGATATTTATGATTCATGAAGGAACTATATATATATATTTATATATATATATATATATATATATATATATATATATTCGTCACACCATCTTGTCATTGGTCTAGCACCTAGCATTTATATATATATATATATATATATATATATATATATATATAATGGAATAGTGCATTGCCCCATTGATAACAACCCTCACTGATTGGGGCTCGAACCCTTGCCACTCCGGGCATAACAAGAGTGACCGGTACTAAACTAACCATGCTACACGATCCACTAAACGGAGTGTGCAACCATGATCTAACTAGCTCTATAGTCATTACCTATCTATCCATACTAGTGTTATGATGACGAGGTTTTACACACACTCACCATGGACATTCAGTGGGAATTGATTTAGCAATTCGAATCCGTAGTCAGATGTACTAGGCTATTTATGAAAGATGGAATAATTCAGTGCCGCACTTATACATACAAAACACCCCTCTCTGACCGGAACACGAACCATAGCCAATCCAGGCATATATATATGTGTGTGTGTGTGTGTGTGTGTGTGTGTGTGTGTGTGTGTACATACACACATATATATGCATATATGTACATATATATATATATATATATATGCATATATGTACATATATATATGCATATATATGTATAACTATATATGCATATATGTATATTTATATATATATACATATAAAGTATGTTTATATACATATATATATATATACATATACATACATATACATGTAATGAGCACAAGGGATGTGAAGTTAGAATGACCCAAAAATTCGTCTTGAAACCACCCTGTATATACCTCACTTGGTCTGTATGCATATGCATTACTCATATATACCTCAGTTTTTTTTGTCTGTAGCTATGTAAGATAGAAGTACTTAATTATTTTATAGAAAGATGACACTTTATTTTATTAGTTTTATATAAAGTTTATATATTTCTATATTAACTTTTATATTAAGATTGGGAAATTGTAAAGTATAATAGTCTACCCTACAAAGTACTGTTTTTTTGTTACCCCACCATACATTCTCTTTATTTAAAGGGTACACTGTTATATGTCAATAGTACCGTTAAATTAAGGTTGTATAATTGATATTTTGATTAAGAAAACCATGTGTACTATCTTTGATATTGAATAAATTCATTTAAGTTCTGAAAATTATGCATGTATAGGTTAAGAAGAACTATATGTTTGTACTATATGTGATCTGAGTAGACTTTAAATTTTGAAATATATACAGTACTAAAGCCTGATACTATTGCTATAACCATAGAGAGAGAGAAAGAGATCAGAGAAGAGTGCCATACAACAGCCTGAAAGTCTTTTAGATTATCATGAAATATCCGAGGTAAGAAAGAATGTTCAACTGTAATTATATAGTTAATGAAGTCATAAGATACTATATATTTGAATTATAGAACAAAAGAAAGTAAATATTGGAGATCAAACTAGAAATTAGAGATAAATAGTATGTCTTCTTCACAGCTGGAGGCTGGCACCTGGCACTGAACAACATCCAGATGTGTCTCTCTCATTATTATTAAGAATTTAAAACCCATTCAAAGCGAAAGTGTTCTTAACATTTATAATTGTATACTATTGAAATGATGTTTAGTCAAAATTTACTAGAATGTGCATACAATTACTCAGATCATGTATAATAACATAAATACTATACGTAATTTGTTTGTTTGCAAGATATATTTTGTTCTTTTACGAAATACTTATTTAGATTTATAACATTATATTGTTTATCATTCCTAAACTAGAATATTGTTTCTTTTCTAGGAATGGGTTTAATTATTAGTTTATTATAATGTTTATTTTTTTGTTTATTGTTTAGTTTATTTTTTTTAGTTTATATTTTTAGTTTTTTTAATGGTTTTGCTGAAGATTGGGATTTATTGGTTCCTGGTGCTGTGCACAATAATAGGAAAGAAAATATCTCTTGGGAGCCCAGGAGATGGATGAAAAGAAAAGAAAACAGCTGAGAAGACCAACTAGTAACAAGTTGGAGTAGTTGAATATTTTGGTAAAAGTATGTTTATATTATTGTAAAAGTGTAATGATTTAAGATTTATAATGTCAACTAAAGTTTGTAAGCTTATTAAGTGTTTTGATATTACCCCTTCTCTCAGTGGTATAGGTAAAGTTCTGACTAGCCGTCTTTAAACCGGAAAAAAAATATATGCATGTGATAGAGCAAATAAATCTAAGAAACTTATCTTCTATGAACTGCCTGTTCAGTCCTCCATGGACTATTTTTGCTTCCTTCCAATTGGGTAGATGTCCAGCTTCATCTATATGTACCACTTTGGAGTTGGAAGTCCTATGGTGACGGATGTCAGCTCGATGTCCGCTGATCCTGGTGCTGAAACCACGGCCTATTTCACCAAAGTATGCTGTATCGCATCTGCTGCAGGTCATGCGATATATAGCACTTTCGGACTGCTTATTGTCTCGTATCATTTCATGTATCTTTTTCCCGGATGTGCTGGCGATTCTCACTTTATTGCCGAAGTATCTGCTGATCGCCTGGGAAATGTTACACGGCGGTAATATGAGAAAATCATTAGGAGAAGGTGCAGGGTTTGATCTTGTGAGTATACTCTCCGCCTTCTTTCTGTGGTTTAGTAGGAAGCCTCTGGGATATTTATGATTCATGAAGGAACTATATATATATATATATATATATATATATATTCGTCACACCATCTTGTCATTGGTCTAGCACCTAGCATTTATATATATATATATATATATATATATATATATATATATATATATATATATATAATGGAATAGTGCATTGCCCCATTGATAACAACCCTCACTGATTGGGGCTCGAACCCTTGCCACTCCGGGCATAACAAGAGTGACCGGTACTAAACTAACCATGCTACACGATCCACTAAACGGAGTGTGCAACCATGATCTAACTAGCTCTATAGTCATTACCTATCTATCCATACTAGTGTTATGATGACGATGTTTTACACACACTCACCATGGACATTCAGTGGGAATTGATTTAGCAATTCGAATCCGTAGTCAGATGTACTAGGCTATTTATGAAAGATGGAATAATTCAGTGCCGCACTTATACATACAAAACACCCCTCTCTGACCGGAACACGAACCATAGCCAATCCAGGCATATATATATGTGTGTGTGTGTGTGTGTGTGTGTGTGTGTGTGTGTGTGTGTGTGTGTACATACACACATATATATGCATATATGTACATATATATATATATATATATATATATATATATGCATATATGTACATATATATATGCATATATATGTATAACTATATATGCATATATGTATATTTATATATATATATATATAAAGTATGTTAATATACATATATATATATATATATATATATATATATATATATATATATATATATATACATATACATACATATACATGTAATGAGCACAAGGGATGTGAAGTTAGAATGACCCAAAAATTCGTCTTGAAACCACCCTGTATATACCTCACTTGGTCTGTATGCATATGCATTACTCATATATACCTCAGTTTTTTTTGTCTGTAGCTATGTAAGATAGAAGTACTTAATTATTTTATAGAAAGATGACACTTTATTTTAATAGTTTTATATAAAGTTTATATATTTCTATATTATCTTTTTTATTAAGATTGGGAAATTGTAAAGTATAATAGTCTACCCTACAAAGTACTGTTTTTTTGTTACCCCACCATACATTCTCTTTATTTAAAGGGTACACTGTTATATGTCAATAGTACCGTTAAATTAAGGTTGTATAATTGATATTTTGATTAAGAAAACCATGTGTACTATCTTTGATATTGAATAAATTCATTTAAGTTCTGAAAATTATGCATGTATAGGTTAAGAAGAACTATATGTTTGTACTATATGTGATCTGAGTAGACTTTAAATTTTGAAATATATACAGTACTAAAGCCTGATACTATTGCCATAACCATAGAGAGAGAGAAAGAGATCAGAGAAGAGTGCCATACAACAGCCTGAAAGTCTTTTAGATTATCATGAAATATCCGAGGTAAGAAAGAATGTTCAACTGTAATTATATAGTTAATGAAGTCATAAGATACTATATATTTGAATTATAGAACAAAAGAAAGTAAATATTGGAGATCAAACTAGAAATTAGAGATAAATAGTATGTCTTCTTCACAGCTGGAGGCTGGCACCTGGCACTGAACAACATCCAGATGTGTCTCTCTCATTATTATTAAGAATTTAAAACCCATTCAAAGCATAAATAACATAAATGCTATACGTAATTTGTTTGTTTGCAAGATATATTTTGTTCTTCTACGAAATACTTATTTAGATTTATAACATTATATTGTTTATCATTCCTAAACTAGAATATTGTTTCTTTTCTAGGAATGGGTTTAATTATTAGTTTATTATAATGTTTATTTTTTTGTTTATTGTTTAGTTTATTTTTTTTAGTTTATATTTTTAGTTTTTTTAATGGTTTTGCTGAAGATTGGGATTTATTGGTTCCTGGTGCTGTGCACAATAATAGGAAAGAAAATATCTCTTGGGAGCCCAGGAGATGGATGAAAAGAAAAGAAAACAGCTGAGAAGACCAACTAGTAACAAGTTGGAGTAGTTGAATATTTTGGTAAAAGTATGTTTATATTATTGTAAAAGTGTAATGATTTAAGATTTATAATGTCAACTAAAATTTGTAAGCTTATTAAGTGTTTTGATATTACCCCTTCTCTCAGTGGTATAGGTAAAGTTCTGACTAGCCGTCTTTAAACCGGAAAAAAAAATATATGCATGTGATAGAGCAAATAAATCTAAGAAACTTATCTTCTATGAACTTCCGTCGCAAATCAGAAATATTTTAAAAATCGCCATCCGATATCCTTTCCTACTTTTTGTAAACAAAACAATGATACCGTTTTATTTTGGTTCATTTATTGTAATATTTTCATTTCGTAAATACAAAAATTCCCCATAAACTTACATGAAGGTGATTTTCTTTCTACATTAAAATGTCTGACAATACACGAGTAATACCATCATAAAATCGAGTATTTACAGTAATTATGACATTTCTTACTCTGCGCAAATCGATGTGTATGGTCCATATTACGGGCAAGAGGGAACTGAAGAATTGCGCGCGATTTTCAAAATCAACAATGTTACTGCATGAACAGCGCACGAAACCTTTTGAAACTTTTATTCTATACCACATCCGCGTGACATTTGTCACGAGAGCCAAAAGCATTACAGGAAATGCTATAAACCAATCACAAGGCAAGGAAAGCAAATATACCAAATCTTTGCTCAAAATGGATCTCAGGTGCGTAGGTTGTGACCCGCATTACTATAGAGTTATATCTGATTATTTTGAAGAAAAAAAATGATAACGCTGTAGAGTTACTGAGAGCACACGGTGTTTTGCCAAGAGCGGTAAGTTGCCCGCATTGCGATTTACCTTGCAAATATCGTGAAGATCGACATATATGGTATTGTGGCAGATGGAAAAAATAGCAAAGACAAAACGGCGTAAAAGTTGCGTTTTATCGACCAGCGATTACAAAGGCACGTTTCTAAGCCAACTAGCGTAGATTGGAGGGGTTTTTGTTCTGAAGTAACCGAATATTGGTTACAAAATCAAAATTCAATAGGTGCCGGTGTAATACTTGAGATCGACGAGACGCTGCTCGTGCGCCGTAAGTATAAGAGGGGCAGACAGTTGAGCCAGGTCCCGGGCGAAGCTAGAACTTCGCAAATCATAAAGAAGAAGAGCCAGGTGTGGGTCTTTGGGGGTATTGAGCGTGTGAGTAAAAGGAAATTAATTGTGCCATTGGTTGACACTGACCGCAGTGCAGACACGCTCATACCCCTTATTAAGAAATATATAAAACCAGACAGTGTGATATACGGTGATGGATGGGCTGCCTACCGTAACCTACAACACCATGGTTACATGGTGTTGAAAAAGAATTGATTAACTCATTTTTTTCACAAGCGGCAGAATTATACACGCCGCAAGGCGGGAAAGAAAGAATTCTTCCGTCACCTGCCCCCCCCCCCCCCCCCCCCCCAGTTCCTCTGGATGGTAGTTCTTCAGAGAGCGATTAAAATCGGGTAAGAGGTCACACTTACCTGATTGCTTGTATGCATATGGTAAAATAAAACCTAATACAAAGCAAATACCTTTTTTCGCGCACGTAAAGACATATTTCTTCTGAAATACCGATAATAAATTATTAATGTGTGAAACAGTAAGACAAGGACACCATGTATAACGACCAATTACTGACAACTTGGCGATTATGCGGTGTTACAGACTGAGAAATTCTAGCCAATGAAAACTTCAGGCAATGACGTCACAGTTTTCTGACCAATCAAAAACAGTTTTTTCGGAAAGCACTGCCCTCGCCCATGGAAAACCTTTAGTGTGTATCTGTCCGGTGGTCAAGGAAGTGTACGTGTGAAAAAAAAAAAATATAGAAGCCGGCAGAAATGTTTACAAATTGCGAAATACACGTATAACTGGAAATATTGCTACGCCGAGGACGTGTTATTGTAAAACTTAATAACGGAGACGGGACGATATAAGGTTAGTAAAATTTAAGTAACGTTTAACGAGAACCGGCGAAATCTACATAGTTATTGCACGAAGTACATTTCAAGTAATAAGCCAATTAATGTAATAAAAATGCATACTTTTAATAGGATAATAATACATGCATTATTAATACAAATTATTTCCGATTTGGCTATTGCAACCGACCGCAGTGGGTGTCGTGGCCGCGCGCGACGAAATCAGGCTAAAGCTTTCATAATTCCGCGGGACGAGCAATAAGGCTTGGCTGCGCGGCCTGAAGCCTCGCCACGGCCTCCGAAGTATTTTCGGCTCAGGCAAAGGTCAATAAGTTCCATCTTACATTTTAAGACAAGTATAAGTATTGAACGGTTACCATATTTGACGACAATCATCACTAAAGTTTGCAAGGTGTGTTACAAAAATGTGTAAGTTTTTTGTTTGAGAATAAAATTCACGGAGACTGCGTGTGCCGTTGCGGCACGGTCTCCGTGCGCGACACGTAACTGTCAGTAGCGCTTTTTTTTGTTTCTTTGCTTTGTATTTATTATCGCAGTCAATCAAAATACCGTTGTTATTTGAGGAACTATTAATGAAGCTTGTGTATGAATTTGAAACGGTCATCTGGAAACTTTCGAAACGCATTTTCCTATTAAAAAGTTGATTGTGCCCAAACATGGTTTGATTCATTTGTATTGTCCGTCAATCAGGCAAAAAATAATCCTGGATTTAACCGCCGAATTGTATACCGTAATTGCATAGGTGAAACATGGCCACTGTCCCCGTAGAGTTTCAGCAAACCCGATTTTAAGTTAATTTAGTGTTTTTCTTGTTTTTCTGTGTGTAAATCATGCTAATTACCCCCCCCCCCCTTAATACAGTGCGAAGCCGAATCTTACACATTTGATCAACTTTGCTGTCGGGGAATACAAGTTCCGCTACTCATCAACGAGTCAAATGCGACGGAAAGCAACAGCATAACAGCGTTAAACTACGAGGGGAGATTACACTCCAAAAAAAGTGGTTTCGAAAGTCGGAGGCTGGATGAAACTTAACATTTACCCTCTCAGTTACCTCTAAGGTTGAAATTAGATCATAATACCCTGTATGATTAATCCTCTTTTATGGTGTGTGTTCTAAAGGTAAATTTTGGAGAAACCACACCTAGGAAATAACAGATAGTGCCCATCTAGATGAAATAATTGAGTGGTTCTCAGAGGGGGCGCAATATATTGGTGGCAGCTAAGGTGGGATATGATCAAATTAATTTCAGCCTAATGTACTGAGAGAAGAGATATTAAAGAATACTGTTTGTAATTTTTTTTGAAGTTGTAGTTATTTTGTTATTTTCAAAATGAGTTCTGAAAATCTGCATGGAGATGAATCCGGTGTAGATAAGAAGGAAGGTGAGAAAGATCCAGAAGTAGAAATGCATGTCTTGCAGAATGAAATGACTGAATTCAATATAAATCTAAACAAATTGTGTACGGCTATGGCAGAACTAAGAGAGGATAGAGATAAGGAAAAGAGGAAAAGAGAGGAGTGGGAAGAAAGTATCTTAATGCAGATGAAGAGCAAGGGATACTTACAGATGTAAGAGTTAGAAGACCACCCCATAGATTTTAGGATTATACCGTATAATATAGTAGTAGAGGTAATAGAAATGTTAACTATATAATCCACAGGAATGCTTAAAGACAAGTTAGGTATTAATTTTTATTGTGTTATGTGGTGCTAATATTGGTGCTATAATATTAAGCTGAAGAATTGAGTTTCATTTGTATTACCCTATTGTGTGATTTAATGTGAAGATTTTGGCCAGGATAGGACGTGATTTTGAATGTATCCTAGCTTAGAGTTAGTAGAGTAACTGTTAGGATTGAAGAAGATTGTTGTTTCTTATGAATGGATCGTGAGGACACCTGGATATAGTAGATCGAGAACATTCTTATGAATGTTAGTCTGACTTATATTGTTGACTTGTATATTATATTATATATTTAGATACATCTGACTTCCGGAAACAAATTGTTAGGGATTTAGGTTAAGGAGTTGTAAGAATAATTATCTACCTGAAGGTCCCCAATCAGTTGTGTATGGCTAAATGTGGACCCAGTTGAGCACTAAGCTAGAGTATCTAATACGTCGATGATGCAAGAAGTGCAAGGTCAGAAACAATTAGTACATCCGCTGATTCTCTATAGGGCTGGGGAAGTTGATGTGATTTCTTGCAACATTTAGGGCCTGTCAATTGTATAAAGTTCAGATTCTCTGCCTGTATTTTGGTAGAGTGACCCAGTATTGTCTAACATAACGATACAAAATTTGTAAGAAACTAGTGTAAACAATCTAGTGATATGTCTACCCTCCTCGAGCACCAGAATGTGTAACATTTCTGAATACAGCAGAAAAGGAGTGGACAAGGCATTTGTGATGTTAATATTGGTATTGACCGATAACTTGGAAAATGATTTTTTGATAAGGGTAGTATACTTGATTGTGATTAATTTGTTCCTATATTTTTTTTTTAACAACGAATTTTTGGTCTCCCCTAACCCCAAAGGTGTGTAATGAGCACAAGGGATGTGAAGTTAGAATGACCAAAAAATTCGTCTTGAAACCACCCTGTATATACCTCACTTGGTCTTTATGCATATGCATTACTCATATATACCTCAGTTTTTTTTTGTCTGTAGCTATGTAAGATAGAAGTACTTAATTATTTTATAGAAAGATGACACTTTATTTTAATAGTTTTATATAAAGTTTATATATTTCTATATTATCTTTTTTATTAAGATTGGGAAATTGTAAAGTATAATAGTCTACCCTACAAAGTACTGTTTTTTTGTTACCCCACCATACATTCTCTTTATTTAAAGGGTACACTGTTATATGTCAATAGTACCGTTAAATTAAGGTTGTATAATTGATATTTTGATTAAGAAAACCATGTGTACTATCTTTGTTATTGAATAAATTCATTTAAGTTCTGAAAATTATGCATGTATAGGTTAAGAAGAACTATATGTTTGTACTATATGTGATCTGAGTAGACTTTAAATTTTGAAATATATACAGTACTAAAGCCTGATACTATTGCTATAACCATAGAGAGAGAGAAAGAGATCAGAGAAGAGTGCCATACAACAGCCTGAAAGTCTTTTAGATTATCATGAAATATCCGAGGTAAGAAAGAATGTTCAACTGTAATTATATAGTTAATGAAGTCATAAGATACTATATATTTGAATTATAGAACAAAAGAAAGTAAATATTGGAGATCAAACTAGAAATTAGAGATAAATAGTATGTCTTCTTCACAGCTGGAGGCTG
>NC_061854.1:17137632-17142632 GCF_019202785.1 Penaeus chinensis
ATATACTGATGGCTCCACTTTCCAATACTACTAATATTGACATAGCTGTCATTCTTATTGATATCATGATTATTAAATTGTTATCAAAATATTGATAACATCAAATACAATAAAATAATAGAAGTGAAGCTTTCCAAAAATGAAAAAAAAAAAGGAAAAACAAATGAGATAGATATGACCAATAGCTAACTCCTTGGTGACTAAGCACTTCTAGAGCCACCTATATGTTAAGACAATAGCTAAACTTCTTATTGTAGCTGACATTGGGTTAATCTTATCATCTAGCGGGAAATTCCACGGAACAAACAAACAAACAAAAAAAAGAGGTACTACTCTCTCTCGAATTTTCCCTCCTCCTCCTACCTTTCGGCCCTGTCATTCCCAAATCTTCCTGAAATTCAATCCTCCCATCCCTCTTTAAGCCCAATTTCTGCCCCATCCTACTACCCTCCTCTTCCTCCTTAAACTCCCCCACCTGCTTCGCTCCCTTGCCCCATTCCCACCAAACTCCCCTTTTTCTCTGGAGCCCCTCTCCCTGCCTTTTTTCCCCCCCTTTCCCCCCTAACGGAAGCCGCCTTGCCGCGATGGGGGGGGCTTGAGGTCCCAATGAGCATGTGAGCCGGACCAGAGGGCTACCCATACTGGAGGGGTCACCATTGAGGGATGAGACAAAATGGCTTCCTGGTGCACCAAGGACTTTGAGAGGGGATGGTGCACCCACCCCAGGTTCATTCCATCTTGGGCCAGGGAGAACTCTCCCACGTGTCTTTGCCGCGCGTGGCGTCACGTATTAGCACGAGACAGGAGTCCTGGAGGTTGAGCGATGCTGCCCGCTGCGCCCTGCAGCTAGCAACACACCTCTTTGGTCCTTTATTCTGGTAAGACGGGTGGCTTGATCAAGGCCTGGTTAAGTCAATCGGCTGGTCAAATGTGGCTAGGGTCAAGCAGGCACTGTCCAGTTGGTAGCGCACAGGTCCCACGACTACCAACAGCACTGTAATATTGACTGCGTATATTTCCTCACTACCCCTGTGGCTTTTGGGAAAATTTGAGCTCCAACTATAGCTTCCCCTCGTTGGACTCCATGGGGGTGGGGGGGGGGTGAGGAAATGAAGATTTATAATTTGTATGATTTCTACAAATTTACAAAGAACTTGCTCTCTCCCTGACGACCTTCGCAATCCCCCGGCCAATCCCTCTGGAACATCACATATTGCCACTCTGGAACCTTACCAGATTCCAAAGGGCAAGAATGGGAATCGTAATGGTTCCCGAGTTCCCAAACCAGGTAAGAAGGAGAAAAGTCCTCAATCCATTAAGGAAATATTACCTGGTAAATATGAAAGCATATCATATAGTAGTATATACCTAGTAGTGAAGACCATTGATAGTATATCTATCATGGATCTTGATATTTTTGAAGTACATCGGAAGATAGTTGAGGTATGTCAACGTGATCCTCGCATCACCTCACAGCGAGATGGTAGCCTGATAGTTGAGGTTTCGTCACCACATGAGAGTGACCGTCTGTGTGTAATATGCGACATTCCTGGGGCTCAAGTCTCATGTTCTCCTCACACAACCCTCAATCAGCGTAAGGGAATTGTCTTTTCCCGAGACCTGATGAGGTATTCTGAGGAGAAACTGTAAGAACTAAAGAATTTTAATGTAGTGACAGTAAAACGTTTTAAGAAGAAAGTTGATGGTTTGGAACAGTCCACACCAGCTCTTCTAACTTTTGAATCGTTAATCCTACCTAAATCGGTTAAATTGGCATGGTATCACCTCAAGGTAAAGCCATATGTGCCCAATCCTAAGCAGTGCTTCCACTGCCAGGGTTATGGGCATGAAGCCAACACTTGCCGTTTTAAGGAAAATGGACAACGAAGAGTGTGTGAAATGAGGTACAACAGGTCATCAAGGAGATGATAACTGTCCAGGTCCAATATGCTGTTACCACTGCAAAGATCATAAAGCTTCTAAGCAATGTAAAAGGTACAACAAGTTTGAAAAAGAAGTATTGGTAATAAGGAGCAAGGAGAAAGTTAGTTTTGCAGAAGCAAAGCGACGTGCCGGTGTGCTGTTTGCACAGCTGGGTAAGTCCTTTGCCTCAGTTCTAGCCCATCCTCCTTCCCGCTATCCCTTACCCTCCAATACTTCTAACACCACACACTCTGTCACTACCTTTAAACCTCAGTCCGCAAATGCTGAAACTGCCTCTGGTGAGTTGTTGCACCAGAAACGGAGTAGGAGTGAAGGGTCTATTGAGGAGACTCCTCCCAAAGTAAGGTCTTTGGAGCCATCAGTTAGGGCTCCAGAGGCCTCAACGGTGACAACTTCAGCTGCCACCACATCCACAGGGGCTCTGCTGCTAGGCAGAATCCCCCTGAAGTAAAGGCTCAGGTACGCCCTTGGCACAGGCAAAGGAATCCTGAGCCTGTTCAAAAGACTCTTCATAGAGTCGGGTCTTTCGAGCCACCAGGCAGGGCTCCTGAGGCCACCACATCCACAGGGACCTCCACTGCTAGACAGAATGCTCCTGAACTGAAGGCTTAGGTCCGTCCTTTGCCCAAGCAAAGAAATTCTGAGCCTGTCCAAAGGAAGCCTGTGAAATCTAGTTTCACAATTAAACAATTCATCAAAAGGTACTCTCGAGATGCTGGAAAGGGACAGCCTAAAGGTGTGGGGAGGGCCTTAACCACGGTGCTGTCAAACACCTAATGAAGTAATTTGTCAACCTGAAGAACTAAGAACTAGACACTCTAATCCAATGGAATAGTCAGGGAATTCATGCAAAATGAGAAGAACTAAAACATCTGATAGCATCATGTAATCCAGTTTGTGTATGCCTACAAGAGATTATGACCAGGGAAAATCATCCAATTTCCCTGAGAGGATTCCAAGTTCTAGCCCATTATGGAAACTTTGATAATGGACCTGATGGAGGAGTAGCAGTGATGGTACGTCAAGATATTCCCTTCCAGGCCATCCACCTGCAGACGACACTGCAGGTGAAGGCTGTGAGAATAGGCTTGACACGACCTTACACTGTTGCATCCATCTACCTCCATCCACATAATCTCAATATAGATGATTTGGAAGATTTACTTGGGCAGTTGCCTCATCCATTTCTACTCTTGGGAGATTTCACTTCGGCATTACCTCTGGGGAGACACTTTGTGCAACCCTTGAGGAAGGGCCTTGGAGGCTTTGTTCTCAAGAGTAGATGCAGCTTTCCTGAACAGTGACACACCCACACATTTCCAAATTCAATCTGGGACATTCTCCAATATTGCCCTGTCAATTGGTTCACCTAATTCACAGTTGAATTTCACTTGGCAAGTCATGGAAGACTTGCATGGAAGTGACCACTATCCAATACTTTTGAAGGAGGTGAATGGTATTCCAGCCAATGGAGTGCAGAGATGGCGACTTGAGCATGCAGACTGCAGTATTGCAAGGATCTGTGAACGATTTCCAGAGTGTTCAAGATGCTGTTAATCACTTCACATCACGAATTCACCTTGCAGCAGAAGTATCTATTCCCGGAAGTAGCGGGCAGTACCGTCGACCTCCAGTACCATGCTGGTCTGATGAATGCCAACAAGCTGTCAGAGAAAGAAAAGCTACAAGCAATCTAACCTTGATCCAGTACAAAAAGACCTGAGCCAAGGCCAGGCGAGTGCTTAAGGAGGCTAGACGGACATCGTGGAGGCAGTATGTCTCCTTAATTAACTCTGGGGCCCCCTTAGCATGGGTATGGGACAAGGTGCGTAAGATCGCTGGAAAGAGCACATCCATATCACTCTGTTTTGAAAATAGATGCTATAATCCTGACAGACAAAACAGATGTTGCAAATGAGCTGGCAAAATCCATGGCAGAGATCTCCTTTGGAGCATCTTACACTGCCCGATTCTCCACTCTTCGGGATGAACACGAACGACACCCAGTGTCGTTCTTCAGTAGCATTGCAGCAGAACTTCCATACAACCTGCCATTTTTGCGCAAGGAGATGGTCTCTGCTTTGCAGCTTTGCCGTAAGACTATTCCATACCAAATATCTCACTTACCAGAGAGTTCCCAAACGTTCCTGTTGGATCTATGCAATAGGATCTATAGGGAGGGCACAGTACCATCCACATAGAAAGAAGCTATAATCATTCCTGTTCCTAAACCTGGCAAGGATGCTTCTATACCAGGGAATTATAGACCAATTTCTCTCACCAGCTGCATCTGCAAGTTGATGGAGAAAATGGTAAACTTCAGGTTGACGTGGCTGCTAGAAAAGGAAAACGTGCTGACCTCATATCAATATGGGTTTAGAAAACTGGGATCGACCACAGATGCACTTGTAAGGATTGAAACTGCAATACATAATTCCTTCACACAGCGACGTCATATGTTAGTGGTCTTCTTTGTCCTTGAAAAGGCTTATGATACTACTTGGAAGCATGGCATACTCATGAAGCTGTATGACATTGGTTTAAGAGGAGCATTGCCTACCTTCATACAAAGCTTCCTTGCTAACAGGAAGTTTAGAGTGAGGGTGGGAAACAGTTTCTCTAACCTGGAAGATCAGCTGGAAGGGGTCCCACAAGGGAGTGTCTTAAGTGTGACCCTGTTTGCCATTACTATAAATGACATCGTAAAGGTCGTTCCAAGTGCTGTCTCATGTAGACTGTATGTGGATGACTTTACACTGTACTGCTCAGAAGGAAGCTTACAGGATGTGCAAGGACACATGCAGACTGCAATAAATCAGGTTGTGCAATGGGCAACATACCATGGGTTCAAATTTTCTCCAACTAAGACCATGGGTATGCATTTCCACAAACGAGGAAAGTTCCATCCTTCCCTCTATTTAGAAGCAAACCTACTGCATTTTGTCCAAGAGGTAAAGGACTTGGGTCTAATGTTTGACTCAAGGCTTACATGGGTGCCTCACATTAAACAATTAAACGTGAAAGCTACAACACCTATCTTGGGGTTCAGATCGCAC
>NC_061854.1:17152632-17155132 GCF_019202785.1 Penaeus chinensis
TATTCACACGCACACACACATATATATGTGTGTGTGTGTGTGTGTGTGTGTGTACATACATATATATAATATGTATATATATGTGTATATATATATATATATATATATATATATATATATATATATATATATTGTTTAAAACACATATACACACTCACACGCACAAACACAGACACACGCACAAGCACACACACCCATACGAATACTCACACGCGCACGCACATTCACACGTACACGCACACACATCTACTTATATTTGTGTGTGTATATATATATATATATAAATATATATATATATATGTGTGTGTGTGTGTGTGTGTGTGTGTGTGTGTGTGTGTATGTATGTATGTATGCATGTATGTATGTATGTATGTATGTATTTATACACATACATAAATATTGTTGAAGTAAACACGTTTGCACTCGGATACCTTTGCTTATTTTCTTTATTTTGGAAGAACCCTAGCGAACTGCCACCTTTCATCGTGTGTTGAGAGTTAAGACTTAGTGGTCAATACAGAGATACCAGTGTGTTTGAGGGTTTTTGAACGTGTGTGTATTTCGGATAAACAGCCATACGCCTGATTAAATGCCCTTGCGGTCAGCGTCTCACGGGTCAGCGCATGTGCAGTACTGATGTCGGTGTCGACCATGTCCGGAGTATGTCAAACGTGTTTTCAAGAGAACCTGAGCAATGACATTCAGATTCAGATGTACACTATTCAATGCAGATGATTGGTCTGCTTCCTTGTAAGCTAACGGGAAGAAGGGTGAGCAGGTTTAAATGCTGAGGTATTAGTCATATCTCACGCTAGTGCTCTGCCTCAGATAAGTATGTGTGGTGCGATGCTGGCCATTCTACCTGTTCCCCCTGTCAATATCACACCCTATCCACACATCCACTGTAGCTGTTGCTTCCACTTCTGTGTCAGACTTATCAGCTCCACTTACACCAGACACTTCGCAGTAGAACTGCCATCATGTTACATGCCAGAGAGTTAACGTCTGGCATGATTTTGCCAAGCACACCCCCCCACCCCCCCTAGAATGCCGCTCCACAGCCACCACCCGATGCCCAACCTTTCTCTTATTAAAGCCAGTGCCTCTGCGGTAATGCACTGTCAGCACTCTTAACGTGTTTTGATATCATCGATTCCCGCATGCATTCTAGCTAACACTGTTGTCTCCCACCAGAGATTGTCTTTACCTCTGTCACAGTACTCGCTGAGAATCTCGATATCGTCGGATCTCGCCTTGAGAGGCTTGATCTAATAAATGCCTCCCCATGCATCGCCAGGGCCCTACACACCACCTAGCAGTGCATGATTTTTCACCGCATCCTCTCTACCCCCCAGACAGCGAGGGCAAATTATAGAATATTTCCCTGGGTAAATGCCACACATGATTTCGATGTCACCAACAGAGAAATTATTTTTGATCATCTAGTGGATTTCGAAAACCTCTTCAGGTAAAGACAAAGTTTCCTCTGTAACCGAACGTCCCATGTCCTTTTCAAGGGTATGATTTGAACACTCCCAGGGTTGCAATTTAAGAACTATCCTCTTTAACATCCTAATGCACTGTTTACTTCCTTTTCTCTCTACCCTCTCCAGTGCTATCGTTACCTGTTATGCTAATGACATCTGCATCCACTCTACCTCACCTCAAGATATTCAGCTCCCCCATGCTTTCTAAGGAATTCCACCACCTGTGAGTTCATCATCTACCCGGAAAAAAGTAGGATCATCTTTCGCAACATCAGAGCACTCCCGATGTTCACCATGGATGACTATTATAATTATCCCTCACTGCATATAGTACTATACTGAAGCGCACCAGTCCGAATCACCCTAACCGCGCCTCCACGACATGTTCACCCATTGTTAAAGAACTCCTTACAGCCTACATCGTCGTTTCATCTCTGTTAAGTGGCCCGCCATCAATGTTACAGGTGTTTCAATCCCGGTATCAAGTACTCTCTTTATCTTGGTCCTTCAGTCAGTTGTTGATTACCTGTTTCCTACCCTTAGCCAACTTCCCGGAACAGCATTGATGTTTCCTGAAAAAAATCCAAATTCAGGTCATGAGGTTGATACTTAAATGTTTTCTCTCCAATTGACCGGCCAAAGTGGCAGGTCTTCCAGACAGAGGATGTGAATCTTTACTACGCTTATAAAACATGTAACAGGTCCAGTGCCAACACAGGCTTTTTCTCCAACGGGTGTATTTAGATTATTGAATAGTAATCCCTATGTCTCTGAATGCATATACAAATATTTATTTCGTAAATTAGATTTTTAAAAAGACTTTCAATCATTTAGAGGTTTTAATTTCTCATCCCTTATTACGTTCTTTATTTGATGTAACGACTTTTTTTCTGACTTTTTACTTTCAATGTTCAAAACTGTCCCTCTAGTTTTTTTTTTTCTTTTTATAAATTTTCCATTAGTCCATAATTACCGTTTTTCATTCATTAAATAACGGCAATAAAACCAACATG
>NC_061854.1:17180132-17182632 GCF_019202785.1 Penaeus chinensis
TTATAGATTCACCCACATGATAACCGCGGGTAAAAATGCGCTCCTGGTGAAGCCCGACAGACACACCTGAGACAAAGAGAGGCCAGTCCGGGGATCGTCAGTACGTTAAGCCGTTGCCTTACTTATTCATTTTATTAAGGAGTGTCTTTTTTGTCATTTTTATTTCGACAGAGGACAACATGTGACCTGTGACTGGATGAGTATGCAGTTTCAACGCAGCCATTCTCCAGGGAAAACATCAGAACCCCAGTACCTTCTAATTCCAGTTGTATTTTCTTGATTGTTCTTCTTTAAGTGGTACATATTCCAAGTCAGAGGTGGAAACGAGTAGAACAAACAGTAAATATGACAGGCCAAGCAACTTTTTAGACTGTTGTAAGACTTTTATAAGTAGCTTGAATGAACATACAAGAATGTGAAAATCTAATGAATGTATCTTCCCTAAATATTTGAGTACACGAATACTCACATGTACCAGTGAACGCTAGTGTAGTGCATACTTCCACTCGTTCACACTTATTTACACATTCACCCACGCATACTCCCCAACTCCCAACCACCCACACACACACACACGCGCGCACACACACACACATACACACACATACACACACAAACACACACACACACGCACACGCATACACACACACACAAACACACACACACACACAAACACACACAAACATAAACACACACACATAAACTCACACGCACAGAGAAATACAGATACAAACGTACACATTCACGTTTAAATTTTTGAAGTTATAATCCATAATAATCTTGCATGGTACTAACTGCTCATTTAGGGAAATAGTATTATTACAGCTGATTATCAAGCATAAAGTTCCTTTATGCTTGATAAAACCTATTACTTGATTCTGTTCGCTTGTTGTTTTTTATTTATCTCGGGCTACATGCTCTACACATAGGAGTGCTAAATCATAAATATTAACGGTTAATTTAGTAAAAACTAAGTGAAACACGAGATAACTTCCCCGTAGAGTTCTTCATTTACTTTTAATATCGAGTCCTGGCCACTGCAACTGGGTCAACAGTACAATAGTACTTTTATTTTTTACGTATTCTTGCAAATTTCCACTCCATGAATCAGGTTGCAGTTTTATGTTTAAACCATTTTTTGTGGACAACGCCATCAGAAATGAACAGTGAAAAATATTTATAATAATCAAATTTCTTTAAACTTATAACCATTTCTAGAATTAGTTCATGTTAGCGTGTGATGCAGTATATAAGAAGATTGTCAGTGTTTGTGCATTAGAGAAATACTAGAAGATTTTAGAAAGTTATCCGTGTCATCGAGTATAATTTGGTAAAAAAAAAGAAAAAAAGAGAGCGAGAAAGAGAGAGAGAGAGAGAGAGAGAGAGAGAGAGAGAGAGAGAGAGAGAGAGAGAGGGGGGGGGGGGGGGGGAGGGAGAGAGAGAAATAAAGAAAGATAGAAAGAGAGAGAGAGAGAGAGAGAAAGAAAGAAAGAGAGGGAGAGCGAGAGAGAAAGAAGGAGAGATAGATAGATTGAGAAAGAGAGAGAGAGGAAAAGTATTTGGCTATATGGCTGTAAGAATTGTTTTCTGTCTGCACTTCTTACATGTACGTACGTGTGCATGTGTGCATATATGTGATAACGGGATATATAGTTAAAAGTTTGAACGGAATTTTGAGAGAAAGAGAGATAAAGAGAGCGACAGAGAGAGACAGAGAGACAGACAGACAAGCAGAGACAGACAGACATAATAAGACACACAAGGGGCAAATATGAAGAGAGAGAGAGGGGGGGGGGGGCAAACAAAGACACACAGACAAGCAGAAAGACGCAGAGACAAAAAGGGAGGGGACGAAGAGAAAAAGAGAAAGAAGAGAGAGGGTAAGGCAGACAGACGAACAGACAGACAAACACACAGAAAGACAGAAACATACAGAGACAAGAAAGAAAGTGACACACAGGCACATACAGATATAGACAGATAGACAGACGGGCAGATACATAAACACAGACAGACAGATAAACAGACTAACAGACAGAAAGAGACAAAAGCAAGAGAGGAGAGAGGGGGAGAGGCGGGGGGGGGGGGGGGGGGCAAGCACACACATGGTTAAATCGTTTGTATATATCCCTATGTTTTCCAATTTTACCCAAACTTCAATTTTTAAATCACTGATTTGCATAACTGTTTGTTGACAAGCAAGCATAAAATAACATTTCTATCTATTCAAATCCTTTAATGTATACCCAGCATGCTCAGAGAACTTGAAAACGGAAGTATATGCTGAAAATACATATAAATTCATACCTATTTTTTCAGGTATATTCGTAGTATTCATGGACTAGACATTCCCCAATTTATTGTTATGGCAAGATTATCCCAAGATTTAAACGCATCCGTGTATGAATATTAGGGTGGGGGAGGGGGGGGGGGGATTTTGAAAGAAGAACCAAAAAGTTAACTCATCATTTGGGATTTCTGATGAGACAAAGTATTGCAC
>NC_061854.1:17225132-17227632 GCF_019202785.1 Penaeus chinensis
CTATTTGGGTTTCTTATACCAGTTTGTGTGCCTGTCGTAGAATTACTTTTTCCTTCTTCTACTACTAGTAATAATAATAAGGGTAATAACAACAACGATAATAGTAATAATAATAACAATAATTATAATAACATGAAGAAGAATGACAATAGTGATAAAATAATAAGAAAGGAAATACGAATAAGAAATGATGGTGATAATGATAGTAATAATGATTTTATTATGGTAATAATAGTTATAATAATTATAATAATAATAATAATAGTAGTTATAATAATAACAATAGTAAGAGTAATAATAACAATAATAATAATAATAATAATAATAATAGTAATGATAGTAACCGTAATACTACTAATAATAATGACACAAAATTAATAATAATAAGAATGACACAAAATTAATAATAATGATAATGACACAAAGGTAATAATAATAATGATAATAATAGTGATAATAACAACGTTAGCAGTAGTAGTAGTAACAATAGTATAATCATCTTAGTCTTCACTATTATCATTAAAGTTATCTTCATTAATAATGGTTATGAAAATAATAGCAGTAATGATAATGCAAACAATTTCTAAAAGTCTAAGCCCGAGAAGACAGTCCTTCATTACTTTCCTTGTGTGTCATAACGAGCCCGACAATCAGGCTTAGTAGAGAGCAGCGTAGCGTTCGTCCAGCTTTAGTTCCGACAAGCTTAATTCTGCAGAAAAAGCGTACTATTATGCCTGTCCGGCGAATATTTTCATAGCAATAAATTTCTCCGTGAAGTCTCTCTAAGTTTACAAATTATATCAATGAATATGTTTTATGGTTTGGACTCTCTTAAAAAAAAAAAAAAAAAAAAAAAAAAATAGCTCTGAAAAAACGAGGGGAAAAACATTCAAAAATGTATATATATGATTTAAGCAAAAAAAATATTGAACATTATTCTGACTGACAATTCAGCTTTGCATCTCATTAAAAAGTTGCATAACACTGGTCATACATTCACAAAAAAAATCATCACGTGTTTTACTTTTTATCACTGATATTACAAATCAATGATTTATGCAGGGTGATGACAAGGGGGAAGGTACACACAGATCTACAGGGAATGATAACCAGTATTTCTAAATTGCGTTTCTAAACAGGCGAAAATTCAATTGGTATTTGTCCACTGATGTTTCGCTTCGACTTTGTTGTTAATTTGTTCATGGAATACCTTTTTTGCACCGTGTTCTGCAATCTCATGATATGCATGTCTCAGTCCCTATCTCTCATTTTCTCTTTCTCTTTCGTTGTAAATTGTATGAATATTTAAGTGTGTATATATATATGTATATATATATATATATATATATATATATAGATATATATTATATATATATAGATATATATGTATATGTATATGTATGTAAGTACGTATATGTGTGTGTGTGTGTGTATTTATACATACATACATACATACATACATACATACATACATACATACATACATACATACATACATACATACATACATACATACATACATACACACACGCACATATGTATATACCTATATATATATATATATATATATATATATATATATATATATATATATGTATATATACATATATATATACATATATACATATATATACATATGTGTATATATAAAAAGTAGATAGATAGAAAGGCATTTCTCTCTCTCTCTCTCTCTCTCTCTCTCTCTCTCTCTCTCTCTCTCTCTCTCTATATATATATATATATATATATATATATATATATGTTTATATTTACATATGTACATATAAATACACACATATACAAACAGACATACATATATGTATATATACTTATATATATATATATATATATATATATATATATATATATATATATATATGTGTGTGTGTGTGTGTGTGTGTGTGTGTGTGTGTGTGTATACAAACATGTGTATATATATTTATTTACTTACTTATATATATGTATATATACATACATATATATGTATATATGTATATATGTGTGTGTACATACATATATATATACATATATATATATATATATATATATATATATACATATATATCACCATCAGCCTGAATCGATCCACTGCAGGATGTAACCCTCTCTCAATCTTTTCCAATCTTTCTTGGCCCCCAAATTTCGTTATTTCGTCACACCATCTTGTCACTAGTCTAGCCCTTGGCCTCTATATGTTATACATAACCCAGTCTGTTTTTTTTTTGCTCATCTGTCATCCTGTCTCCGACACATATGACCTGCCCATTGCCATTTCTTCTTTTTAATGCTCTTTAAGTATATATTTCATTTTGGTCTGTAGTCTTCATCCGATATCTTAGCTAATTCCCATTCCCTCTCCATTCCTCTTTGGGCACTTATTAGTTTCCTCTCCAGTATTTTGGTTGTAGTGCTTGTTTCTAACCCATAAGTCATACTGGGAGGTCGCATTCGTTAAAGACTTTTCTTTTTAAACATAATCGCAAGTATGCTACTGTGTCTG
>NC_061854.1:17245132-17250132 GCF_019202785.1 Penaeus chinensis
AAATTAGTATCACTAGTCAATTAGACAGAGTGAGACTTATGATAATCTGAAAAGGCTGTGTAAACAGAAATAGAAAAACAAAATCAAATAGACTATTTGGAATTTTCTATTAAAAAACGGAAAGATATAATAATTTATAATTTGTTGCATTAACAAAAACATAAATACAAGAACAGATCAAACAACAAAGTGCTAATAAAAATGATGATAGCGATAATAATGAAAAAAATAGAATGATAATAATATTGTTAATGACTGTAATGATAATACTAATAAAAATGATAGTGATAATATTTGATAATGATAATGATGATGATGATGATCATCATCATCATAATAATATTAATAATAATTAAAATAATAATAATAATAATAATAATAATAATAACATAATGATAATAATAACAGTAATGATAATACCAGTAATAATATAATAATAATAACAACAATAATAATAATATCAATAGTAACAGTAATGACGATGATAAAATTAATAATTATGACAGTAATGATGATGATAATGAGAGTAATGATGATATCATTACTCCTCATAATAATAATGATGATAACAATCGTTTTGTAATAATAACAATAATGATACTACTACTAATAATAATAATATAAATAATAATAATAATAATAATAATAATAATGAAGATGACAATAACAGTTCTAATAATAATGACGACTACTACTACAAATAGTAATAATGATGATTATAACAATAGTGATGATAATAATAATAACAACAATGGTAATAATAAATATGGAAATAATCATAATGATAACGAATACAATAAAAAACGAATTAACGTGTTAAGACATAATCTCTCCATACGAATCCCCCTGATTTCAAACGGGCTGCATAACTCACCAGCCAGAACGAGGTACACGGTTCCAACCCTAACCGGATAGCAAAGGATAAATGGAGTAACTTTGGCTACTCTCGTGTGCGTTGTGACCATCAGGATACCGACGAGGGCGTAGAACAGGCCGCCCACGAGGAGTAGCAGACTCAACTGTGATGTCTCCATAATCCTCGGTGCTTCCTGTTGTCAGCGTAAAGATGATATAGACTGAAATAGAATAGGAAATCTTCTTTACGCCAGGAAGCGTAAAAAAACCTTTACGTTTCCTGCAATGTGTGTATATATGTGTGTATATATATATATATATATATATATATATATATATATATATATATATATATATATATATGTATATATATATATATATATATATATATAAATGTATATATGTGCATACATATATATAATATATGTATATATATATATATATATATATATATATATATATATATCTATATATATATATATATATATATATATATATATATATATATATATATATATGTGTGTGTGTGTGTGTACACATATACATATGTATATGTATACATATATATATATATATATATATATATATATATATATATATATATATATATGCATATATATATATATATATATATATATATATATATATATATATATATATATGTGAGTATCTGGTAATGTGTAAGAGCGGTTTCGTGGTTAGGTCAGTGCTAAAAAATGCGAGTGAGATGTGATCTGTGATAGTGCTAAATAAGAGAGAAAGATTCGTGAATATACAGAGCTTATATTCCAGCCAAAATAGAAATAATAATTCCTCCAAACGTTTCACAAATCTATAAAATTCAATATTGGACCAAACGTGGACCTTTTAAACTAAAAGGAATGGTAAAAATTACCAACCATGAATACTAGGTTCCATTACCAAGCTAAATAAGTTCATAATGTCCCAATGCTCATCGAGATTGCCACAGCAGCTAGAAACAGCGAAAAAAAGACACTCCACCAAGAAAGGAATACCATATTAGAAAATGACAAGCACTACCTATCCCCATGCCCACAGGACGGAAAATCATCTTTATAATCTTCTCTAACCCCAGCCCCCATCCTTACCCATTCCAACATCGTCCTGAATCATCCTCTCCCAGACCACCTGCCTCCCCCCCTCAACACCTCTGCGTGTATGTGTAAGTATATGTATGTATACGTGTAGTTGTGCATGTATATATATGTACATGTTTATATGTATATGTAGGAGTATGTATATATAAATATATGTATGTATATATATATATATATATATATATATATATATATATATATATATATATATTAATATGGGTATGTGTGGATATGAATGTATGTGTATGTATGTGTATAAATGCATGTGCAGGTACTGGTGTATACATATGTAGGTGGGTAAACACTAATGTCATAAACATGTGCGCATACATGTGTGCATCAGCATATGTATGGCTATATAAGTGTATGTATAGTCATAAGTACATGTACATGATATGTACGCATATGTGTTCACATAAATGCGCATACACATATGTATGCACATATAATGTGTACATGTCTACATATGTGTATGCATGTGCATGTCTAGTTGTGTATAATGTAGGAGTACGTATGCATAGCATATGCCGAGGATATGTAAAAGTGTATGCTTACATGTGCTCGTGCACGAAAATCCACATATATACATAGTGCTTAGGGCATTTGCGGGTGAACAACTATGTCTGCACTAGGTGTACATGCACATAAATTAAATTAGTATTCAAAATATGATTACACATATATATATATGCACTTCTGATACTCAAGCCCTTGCTCACAGGAGTATACCCTGTTGAAGTGAGCAGCCCCTATTTGTTACTGCTCATAAGTCCACACTAAACAGGGCCAATCTTGTTGGGGCTTATCATTGGCATCCCGGCTAAACTTTTCCCCTTCCTACTAAGATACACCTAAGCTAGTAGATGGGGGATAACTCGGCTGTCTACCTCACAATCAAAAACCATGACTACACAAACAGAGCAACGGCCTTCATTCCCCGCAGGCGAAGGAGCCCCTGGTTACAGAGGGTGCTAAAAATCACCGGTTAAAAACAGGCCGCCCCACGTTGATAAACCTTTGCACATATAAGATAAGGACAATGAGAACGGAATCCGACTTACTAGCATTACTTGAGAAACTTTCTTTAAATGGGATGTTGTAGGACTCTGTGAAGTTAGAAGACTAGGCAAAGAACAGAATATGCTAAATGATGGACACGTGCTCTATTGGAGTGGCAAACCCGAGCAGCAAGCAGGAATTAGGGGTAGGTTTCTTAGTTCACAGACGTTTAGAAAAGAATATCGTGGAATTCTATAGTATAAGAGAAAGAGTGTCTTCAGTAATAATAAAATTAAATAATAGGTACAACCTAAAGATTGTTCAAGTCTGTGTTCCAACCTGCAGCCACAGTGATGAAGAAATATAGAACCTCTAGGAAGATGTTCATTTAATTAGCGATAGAGTAAAAACCCATTTTATAATAATTATTAAAGGCTTTAATTCCAAAATAGGTACCAAGACAGGAGAAAATGTAGTGGGGAATCACGGAAAAGGCACTAGGAATAAGAGGGAACGAATGCTAGTGGACTTTGCGGAGGCTTGATCATTTAACATCACAAATACATTTTCCGAAAAAAGACTAGAGCGGAAGTGGACATGAAATTGCCTTCTGACATCAAAAACGTTATTACTTAAGTGAATGTTGGCAGTGACCTTAAAATGGTCAGAGTCCAATTTAATTTACACCTTCGAAGGGAAAAGAACAAGCTCATGTGAAAACTGCAGCCAAATTTAGCAAACTTCAAGACATGAACAACAGAATTTAAATTTAACATCCAAAACAGATAATCACTTCTCAAAATTGTAGGTGGTAAGAACGTCAAGCAAAGCTCCAGCAAGAACTCGGTAGAAACTACACAGCTCATGCCAAAACATAGGGTCATGAAAGTATCGTCAAACAGGGACAAGACAGAATTAGCTAAACTTACACAGACTGTAAATAAAAAGAAGAGAGATGCATGGAAATTCAATAGTGAAATAATAAATGAAATTGATCTCAATACCAGTATGAAAACAGCTAAAAGGAGACTCGGAATAGGGAGAAAGCAGATGTGTGCAATAAAGAACCCTGACAGAGAAGTGAGATAATAAGAATAACTTTTACAGGTAACTATACAACTCAAATGAACAGCCACGGATAGAAGAACTAGAAAGAGCGCTTAAAGGCATTTGACTCGGCAGCAGTACTAGAAGCTATTCGAAGAGAAGGAGTAGATGAGTTATATTGTAAAATGTTGGAAGATATATACGCAGATGGGACAGCAACCATCAAGTTCCACAAGGAAACCGATAAAATACCATTTAAACAAGGGATTAGACAGGGCAATACCATCTCACCAAAACTATTTACAGCTTGCATAGAGAAAACATTCAAGAAGATAGAATGCAAGGGTATCAAAATAGGAGACAAATACCTAAACAATCTAAGGTTTGCATTTGATATTGTTCTCTTCAGTGACTCTACAAACGAAATGCGGCAACTAATAAACGACCTGAATAGAGAAAGTCTGAAAGTCGGACTTAGGATGAACAAGAACAACATTAAAATCATGTTCAACAGTAAAGTTCAATTCCAACTGATACATGTACAAGGCCAAGCACTAGAGGTAGTGGACAAGTATATATACCATGGGTAACTCATACAAACACATCTAACAAAGAGGAAATTAAGCCTCACACCAGTCTAGGCTGGAGCGCCTTCAACAGACACAGTAGCATGTTAAGAGACTCCTTGCCATTAGGTTTAAACGGAAAGTCGTTAACTAATGTGTATTTCCAGTTATGACCTATGGATCAGAAACATGGACTACAACCAAATTACTGGAGAGGAAACTAATAATCACCCAGAAAGGAATGGAGAGGTTGATGCTGAGGATAAATGATCGGATAAAGGCGCCGTAGATCAGGGAAAAGGCAAAGTGGAAGATATACATGTGAGCATCAAAAAGAAAAAATGACAATGGACAGGTCATATATGTCGGAGACAGGACGACAGATGGACAAAGAAAGTAACGGCCTGACTATAGA
>NC_061854.1:17257632-17262632 GCF_019202785.1 Penaeus chinensis
GTCCCATCTTCATATATATCTTCCAATATTTTACAATATACCTCCTTTACTCCCTTCTTCGAATAACGTCTAGTACTGCTGCTATTTGTACAGAGTCAAATGCCTTTTCGTAATCAATGAATGCCTTACCCAGGGATTCCCTATAATCGTTTATTTTTTCTCTTATTTGAGTGAGCGTGTGGATGTGGTCTGTTGTTGAGAATCCACTGCGAAAGCCTGCCTGTTCTCGAGGATGGTTACAATCCAGACTGTCAGAGATGCGAGTTGTGATGCCTTTTCTGAACAGTTTGTAAGGAACTGGAATGAGGCTTATGGGTCGGTAGTTATTTAGATCCTTTCCATCCCCTTTTTATGTATCAAAATAATTGCATTTTTCCAGGCTTTCGGAGTTGAGAAGGCATTTGTTAGAAAGATTGGCTATTTTCACTGTTGCATTTTCTTCTGCATCTATTAAAGGTCTATAATAATTCCATATTCATCTGGTGTTTTCCCTCTCTTGATGCCTTTAAGCGCTTTTTTCTATACGTCGCTGTTCATTTGAATTGTATAGTTCCCTGTAAAAATCTTCCAATGCTCTTATAATTTAATTCTTATTATTCTTATTAACTTTTTGTTGATTTGGTTTGTGTTGCGATCTTCGTCTGTTTTGGGTGTTAAGGTTAAATTCGGTCACTCTGGTCTTCAAGTTAAATTTGGCTGCGGCTTTCGTATGAGTTTGTCCCTTTCCCCTCTGAGGTGTAATTTAATTTGGCCTCTGACCATTCTATGGTCGCTGCCAACCTTTCCTTTTTATTGTATTTTTTTTTTTTTTTTTTTTTTTTTTTTTTTTTTTTTTTTTTTTTTAATATATCGCGCCTATTTGAAATTATGAAGTTAATTTCGTTTTAGTCTTTTTTCAAGAATATATTCATGATATTGAATGATCGAGCCTCCGCTCCCATTCCTAGTGCCTATTCCGTGATTTCCGACTACGGATTCTCCGTCTTTTTCCCTGTTTTGGCATTCAAATCCCACGTGATTATTGTGCAATGGGTTTTTGCTCTCTCGCTGGCTAAATGAATATCCTCATAGAAGTTCTCTATTTTTTTATCACTGTGGCTGCAGGTTGGAGCATAGACTTGAGCAATCTTTAAGTTGTACCTATTGTTTAGTTTTATTGTTACTGAATCTACTCTTTCGCTTATACTATAGAATTCCACGATATTCTTTTCTAAGTGTTTGTGAACTAAGAAACTAATTCCTGCTAGCTTACCTCTCCAATAGAGCACGTGTCCATCATTAAGTATCTTCTGTTCTTTGCTTAGTCTTCTAATTTCACAGAGTCCTACAACATCTCAATTAATGAAAGAGTTCCTCAAGTAATACTAATAAGTCGGATTCATTTCTCATTGTCCTCATATTATATGTCCAAAGGTTCATTAACGTGGGGCAGCCTGTTTTTAACCAGGGGCTCCTTCGCCTCCGGGGAATGAGGGCCGTTTCTCTGTTTGTGCAGTCTTGGTTTTTAATTGAGAGGTAGACAGCCTACTGGCTTAGCGGTATCTTGGGGGTGGGGGGGGGTGAGGGGCAACCGGGATGCCACTGATAAGCCCCTCCAGCAGTGTTTGGCCCTGTCTAGTGTGGATTTATGAGCAGCAACTCACGGGCCCGCTAACTACACCAGGGTATACTCCCGTGAGCATGGGCTTGAGTATCAGAAGTGCATATATGTGTGACTCTCTCTCTCTATCTTTATCTCTCTCTTTCTCTCTGTGTTCCTTTCCCCTTCTCTGTCAGCCTTCTTTTACCTTTTACCCTCTCCACCCCCGCCCTTCTTATAGCTCCCTCTTCCTTTCCCCTGTCTTTCTCTCTCCCTCTGCCTTTCCCCCCTCTTTCCCCCTAGTCTCCCATTGCCTTCCTCTCTACCTTTCTTCTCTTCTCTTTTTTGTTAAATAAGTAAAAAAAAAAAAAAGCCTTCAGTATCTTGTTTCACGCATACAAGCAGAAAAATAAAGGGAAATGTTGAATGATTGCATAACGAAGACAACTCAGAAGAGGAATGGGTAATGATGGAAGAGACAGGAAGAAAATCGAGAGATAAACACAAGAGATGAAGAGGGAGACCGTGTGCATAGTATCGAAGAATTGAAATAGAGAACAGAGGAGAATAACAGCGATGACATTAAAGCGGTAGGGTTAGGTGGGCAAGATAAAGGATATGGAGGTAAGAAAAACACATGCACACAAACATACACACAAGCACATACACACACACATACAGAGAGAGAGAGAGAAAGAGAAAGACCGTAACAGAGAAAGAGAGTAAGAGAGAAAGGAAAATGCCGAGGGAGTCAGAAAGAATACTTATAACAAAGCCGATAAAGGAGATAGAGTGGCAAATAACACCGACACATAATATAAATATCACTTTCCACGTTCTCAGGTTAAGTAGGCTTACTTGAAAGGGAAAGAAAAGAGAAATAGAGGAAAAGATATAGATACACAAATGGATAGATAGATATTTAGATAAATAGAAAGATAGGCAGACAGATGAATAGATAGATAGATAGATAGAGATAGATAAATAAAGAATGGGAAGATATACTGATAGACAGAAAAACGGACAGAAACAAATATATAGTCAGATAGATATATAAAGAAAACCAGCCAGGTAGACACAGAGAGACCGACAAACAGACAAAGACAAACAAACTCACAAGCAGATAGGCAAATAGAGACTGTAGGAGAAGAGCGAGATTACCGCTACCGAGCGTTTCAGAGAGACTGGTGATGCAGGCTTAACTTGAGAAGCTCTCGTCAAAGGAAGCTGAGCTCTATGGTTGGGTTGGAGTTAAACACGAGAATGAAAGTTTGCGAGATGGTTGTACAGAGGATTATAAAGATCAAATAGTGGGATTGGGGTAAAGGAATACAGGGTAGGAAAAGTGACTTGAAGAGGTCTGGATAAGACACGTATAAGGGGAGAGATATTAAAAGGCAGGATGAGAGAGAGAGAGAGAGAGAGATAGATAGAGATAGAGATAGAGATAGAGATAGAGATAGAGATAGAGATAGAGAGATAGAGAGAGAGAGGGGGGGGGAGGGAGGGTGGTAAGAGTAAGTGAGGCAGAGAAACACAGAGAGACATAGACAAACAGACACACAATCTGACAAATGATTTGAAAACGGAAGAAAATAGGTAAATAGACATAGTAAACAAAAAATATAGAGTCGAAGTAAAGGGTAAAGCGAGAGAAGGGAGGCCCCACTCAGAGGCACCGTTACTTGAGGTCATCCGAGACACATCTGAAGGTGGGAAGGGAAGGAGGGAGGGGGGGGAAGGGGAGGGGAGGGGCAGGGAGTTAGAGAAGGGTTGTAATAACATCATCAAGAACGCAAACTCTCCAGTAATCAATTGCCGGGCGAGGGATGTCCTTTAAAAAGAGAGGGAGGAATTGTAAAGATATCGAAGAGGAATCTGAAGTGATTTGGTGCTCAAGACGAGGCTGCGGGACCCAGGTTGCCGAGGAATGTGTACTAGGTGAAGGGGAGGGAACCTTCTAGTATTTGGTTATATACATGTAAATCTATGTATCTTATTACATATATATGCATACACACACACACACACACACACACACACACACACACACACACACACACACACACACACACACACACTCACACACACACACACACACACAGCATACGCACTCCCGTATATGTCTAGTAAGTGAGAGAGAGAGGCCGATAGACAGACAGACCGGCATCACAGTGACAGAGAGACAACTGCAGGCGAGACAGGCGTCGGCCCAACTGACGGCGAGACAGACAGACAGCCAGATCGGATTCTCGGTCGCGCGAGCTTCCGCCTCCATCCGCTCTTATTGCGATGATCTATTCATATCAGAAGTTTCCAAGTCCGGGAGATTTTGGCTTTGCCAGAAGTTCTCGTTCTTTAAGTTTTAGCAATTCACTCGCTCCAGAAAGAAGTTTGTCAGAACCAATAGGAAACATGGTGGGATAAATAAAAGTATATATATTTTTTAGATGGTGTAAAAAGTAAGTATATATTTTTAAAATCCCTTTTAATGATTCATCTTTCTTTCTTTTTATTCAAACCAACACAAGATATATGTATGAGACTTATTTTTTTCTTGGTAAAATATTTTGAAAAAATGAAGTGTTGATATAAAAAAGATGCGTGATTCTCCTTTTATTTTAAAAGGCTTAAAGAAAAAGAAAAACATGGAGAGACCATATGTGTTACATCTTTTGATATCCATACTTTGTAAAGGACTTTAAAGCTTATTTTATGAGGATACGACACATGTATGAATTCATGTATTTAATAATTCGCATAATACATCTGACCATTTCGCGTATTATGTATATCTTCAAAATCTATTCGAAAATATGTATAGCACGATTCTAAATATTAATATAGGGAAACGATCAAATGTCAAGGTTAAGTGAGCTATAGAATGACTTTCTTGCGTGTTTAGCATTTTTGACGAACTGATTAAAGTGATTTTGGTTATCCTATTGCAAAAGTTGTAGGTAGAAATCCGTTGGGTAACGATGGTTTTGTTGATGATAATGATGATGACGATGATGATGATAATAATGATGGAGGTGCTGATGATGATGATGATGATGATGGTGGTGGTGATGAAGTTGAGGAAGATGATAATGAAGAGGTGGAGGAGAATGGATTTGGTAATGACGATGAGGAGGAGGAGGAGGAGGAGGATAAGATGGAGGAGGAGAGAATTAGAAGGCCGAGAAAGAAGAGAAAGGGAGGAGGAGGAGGAGGATAAGAAGGAGGAGGAGGAGGAGAGAATTCGAAGACCGAGAAAGAAGAGAAAGGGAAGAGGAGGAGGATAAGAAGGAAGAGGAGGAGGAGAGAATTTAAAGCCGAAAAGAAAGAAGGAAGAGAGAGAAGGAAGGAGGAGAGAATTCGAAGACAGAGAAAGAAGAAAAGGAGGAGAGGAGGATAAGAAGAAGGAGGAGAAAATTGA
>NC_061854.1:17277632-17280132 GCF_019202785.1 Penaeus chinensis
TATACAGTAGCACAGTAAACGGTGGCAGGTTTATATGCAATGACTGTGCTTCCAAGGCCATTGGAAGTGTAATGCATGTAAAACATGTAATCGATTTAAATGATATGGAATTATGCATTGGCAATTTTAGTGGATATAAACATTATTTGCATAGATTCCCCCGTCGGTTACAACATTGGGCCTACACAACAATTTTTATTTTCGATATTTTCTGATACAAGTTAAGCACCTGCATGTATTTACATTTTTAATATCGTATAATTTCAAAGGCATGTTTGCCTAAGAAATGTATAATGTGAATAATTAATTGGCATTAATAATAATTTGATTTTGCAAAGTAGCCCTTGATGTAACATCTTTATCTAATTTGGTTTGTTAAACATATCTTTCTAATAGGAATTATCCGATTTCCTTACAACACATGTTTTCCTTTGATAAATAGATACGTACATTCTGCGGTAATGATATTAGGGCTATCATTTCTTTTAAAAACGCTGAATAACTAATGTGCTGCACACATACCGTATACCAGTCATTATAATTGACCTTTATATTCGAGTTTGGCATTTCCCTTTTGCAATACATTGGATAATCCCAATTTCACCCAGCGGTTTGTCAGGCCCCGTTGTAAATATAGTCAGAGTCAGACCTTTATCATTAAACCACATGACACTTAAAGACTCTTCCAAGTTTAATAATAACCTTCTACAGACTAAAATATTTTATGGTTTAGGAGCTTCAATAAGTGTTCAAGCAGTCCTTGTTTAGCAACCCGCATCCAGGCTTCCAACGGCGGGTCACTCCTACCACAGGACCTCCGCGCAGTCCTTGTCAGAATGGGTTCGAGTATATCTTGGAAGATTCCCCGAAGAAAACGAAACAGGCGAATCACTTCTATAAATACTTTATTTTGAGATCTTAAAAGTGTCTTTTGCTTAATAAACTATTATTGTTCCTTTATATTCGATCTAAAATAATATGTGAAAGATGGTTTCCAACAAGACATGGTTTTAAAATTTGCAGGGGGATAGTTCTCTTTTAAACTATATTTTTATTTTCTGTTTATTTTAAAAGATTATGTTTTCATTTTTTATTAATGATTCCATCTATATGATTTTCATGCAGTTCTGTTTTTAAGTATTTTACGAGACTATTCCCTGAGGGTAGATACAGTCAGATGGAGTAGATGGAGCAGAGATCCGAGTCGTGAGAACTTGGAAAGTAGTCTTTTTGGATTTAAAACACTGTTATGCCTGAACTTTGCTTAGTTTTCGGCGACTGTAGGGAAACACTCTCACTTCAGGACGAGAAGCCAAGTGGTATTTCTTGGTGGGGTCGTGACAGTGTGGTGTTTTGGTTAAAGGGAATCTTAGTAAAGTGTCTCTCGAGTTTACTGATAATGAATTCTCATTTAGTCAATTATCTTAATATATGCAGTCTCCAATTTCCAGAACATAAAAAAGATTTATAAGATACCGTTGTTTTATCTTCCGAATCATTAATAAACATACTACTCAAAGGTAAGACATAACTTTTAAGAGCCTCATGGATAAGAAACAGATAGAAATATCTAACAACTGAGGAAACATTGTAAATCTAAACGTGAAAGACGTAACTATAAGGATGATTAGTTGTCCTGAGAATAGAAAAAAAGATGAATGAGTGAATTGCTGCAGGCTATTTCGTGTTACCCACTCACGAACTTTGTTTGCTTCCTGGAAATCATTTACACTAAGAATCTTATAAGATTATTATTGCATTAGATGGGATTTGATTATTATTATTATTATTATTATTATTATTATTATTATTATTTACGAATTACATCCTAAGTTTATTGTTAAGAAATTATATTACAAAAGTATATTAAATGTTTCTGTGCCTTTTAGCAGTACATCGAATAAATGTTCACTCAGTAGGAGTTAAATTTGAAGTCGATCATGACGGTCGCTGGAATGACATGGTAAGAAATCCCAACCTGTCCGACTCATAAGACGTGGAATGTCTACAAAATCATTCTGCCCCTCTTTGATACAACTTTACATGTTCAAAAATATCAAAGAAAATCATGTGTATCTTGATTTCTTGTTATAAATCAATCAGTCAGACAAGTAATGCCAGTGATCATAAGAATTATTCAGTTGTTTGACGGGAGCTCAGTCGCGGTGGATGCAAAACCCTATGCAACTTTCACTTTTCATATGAAGAATACATGTAATAATAATATTTTTTTTCCCCCAACTTTGTGTTTCAGTAAAAACGTCGATGATACCGTATTTTGTAGTGATCATCATACAACATGGGGTTTCGGACTGTTACAAAAAAGGCTTTAATCGACCTAGATCTCGGAAACGCGCGCGTACAATCACAAAGACGCAGCTCTGTCTTTCCATTCATTCTCACTAGATACTTGTCCTCTACTATTGAATACAGCACTGCCTCGTTTACAGACATCCTGAATCTGCTGGTGGCAGCGCTTGTTATTTTCTTTCCTGCATCC
>NC_061854.1:17290132-17292632 GCF_019202785.1 Penaeus chinensis
TGCTCCTTTCATATGCTTCATCATACACTCATACCTTTCACGAGGGGGATTTCATTTATCTTTTTCAATTTTCCTTATTTACGTAAATACTGACAACCTGCATTCCAAAGAAGGAAATGTATTAGGGGATTTAGGGTATGGGAGTGTGATTAGCCTGATTCCTCTCATGATTTAGCTGAGGGGATTGGTAAGCCCCATGATTAATCTAACGCACGGTACGTAAATACGTTGGCCACGGGGACTGGGGGCTGATAGATTAGGAAATGCTTGCCAGGTAGGTGATGAATGGAACAAAGAACCGACAAGGGCGCTCTCGGGTTTGCAGGGTGAGAGGAGCCGGGTGAAGTGGCGGATATTTTTCGTTTACGGGATTCGAGGAAGAAAAGTGGTTTGTAATGCGATAGATAAGTTTGTAGTTATATACATATATTCATGCACATATATATATATATATATATATATATATATATATATATATATGTGTATAGATAAGTAGATAGGTATATATAAGTAGAAAGATTAATATAGATAGATAGGGAGATAGATATTTCATATAATAATCAATACATGGGCACATATATGTTACATGCAATACTATGAATGTGCGTTTTTGAAAATCACGTTTCTTAAGAAACACTATCGATTTTCAAAATATATTTACAGTAGAATAATATCTAAGTTCAAGCGATGTGCATTGATAACACAACTAAACCTTTTTGATGTCTCGAATAACAAAAAATGACTAAAAATATTATAAGCGATGATAAAATCACATAGGTCTATAGAGAACCTAACGGATGATATATGCAAAAGTCCAAATACATATACAGTACTTCTTTATATACACACAATTAACATTAATATATTCACGACCGATTTGAAGATATTAAGGATTATTCGTCTTTCAAAAAGTTTGTAGACTGAGTTTCGATTAAGTTTGTGAACCCCAAGAAACAATACATATTGATATTACTTTGATGAAAGGTAAAGGATAATATTATCTTTCCCTTGGTAATATGGGAAGAGAGCAGATCTAAGTAACCAACACACGAATTAGTCATTAATGTTATGTAATGAGACCAGACATTATATATTAGTTAATGGTGATGATAATGATAGATAACACTGATCACGAGGGATAATTAGTAATGATAATGGTGATGATATCAAGATGATTATTCTAATAAGGAGAATAATAACAATAAAGTAAGAGTAGATGCTAATGATGATGATGATGGTGATGAGCAGGAGGAAGAGGAGGAGGAGGAGGAGGAGGAGGAGGAGGAGGAGGATTATGATGACGATGATAATGATTACGATGATGATGATGATGATAACAATGGCAATAACTTTAATAACAATGGCAACAGTGCAAATAATAATGACCATGTTACCATTTTTAGTAATATCAATAACAAGAACAAGAACTAAGCACCAATACCATATAAAAACTAAATAGATAAATAAAAACAGAAAAAAATCAAGTAATAAGTTGGCAAGAGAAAATATCTGAATTGTCAATAGGAGTTAGTACGTAGAGCGTTGATAACAAATTGATAAGGATAATGATAGTAGTAACAATATTTGCAGCAGCCATAACATAAACAAACGTAATGGTATTAGGAAGCACAAGTATAAATGCAGACAGAGTACTGATTACGATAATGTTATCAACAAATCATAGTGGTAGTAGAAGCAGCAGTAGTAAGTGTAGTGGTAACGCTATGATCAGGTTCTGGCAGATATTTTTCATGGCCGGATGCCCTTCCTGACGCCAACCCTCTATATTCACTCGGGCTTGGGACCGGCACTGACTTGGACTGGCTTGCCCACCCAGTGGCTAGGCTAACAATAGGTACTAAATAACGTTGTTTAAGAATATTATTAGAAATATTAATAACACAGTGACAATAGAAGATGAACTGGCAAAATGTCGATTAAAACAAAAGTAGGTTGATGATAGTAGTAGAAGCAGTAGTAAATAAAAATAGTACTGAAAGAGAAGTAGTTGCAGTAGTAACAGGAGTATTGTTCACAACAATAACACCAACAAAAACAACAACAAATGTAAAAATTGTAACAGTAATAATAGTGGTAGTAGTAAAAACAGTAGTAAACTGACCCCGAGATGAGATAACCGCTAAGACCTCTTATTAGAAATGAATTCCTACCAGTGTTTCCCTTACCAATTTGTCGGCCTCTGCCACCGGATATGAGGCATTTGGGTCCCTCTTCCACACTCATTCGGTCACCATATTGCATTCAAGGTTTTTCTGCGGCTGTATTTTCAGTGTTTTACTTTATTTAGGAAGGGTCACGCTTCAACTGTTAAAGAGAAGAAAACAAAACGGATGGTATATATTTATGCATGCATCTCTGCTGAATTATGTCTACAAATTGTATTCGGACATATACACATACACCTACGCCCATGCACCCACACACTGTCTATCAATGTATTTTTCTATCTATCTATCAATATACACATGTATAAATAAAT
>NC_061854.1:17315132-17320132 GCF_019202785.1 Penaeus chinensis
GTGACCGATCCTGATTTCCCCATTCCTTGAATACGCGGGAAAATGCGTTTTTCTTTCCATCACTATTAATTTTGACATTGTCATCCTTATTGATATTTTGATTATTAAACTGTTATTAAAATATTAATTACATCAAAGACAACATAAAAGACTACAGTTTTGCCGCCCGCACTCCGCTCATTGGGTTAAGTATGTAAGTAATCTAAGCTCAGTCTTGATTTACAGAACGTATACAAAATTAAGTGTTAATTGTTGTTCTCGAAAAAGTTTACTTCATTACAAATGTATGAAGCAAGAATGGTTTCACTTTTATGTTTAAAGCTTAAGAAATCTCAGACCCCTCATTGCCTTTTTCCATAGTTATAATTGACATGAAATCGCCTTATTTGAGATGCATCAGCTAAAACCTTGTCCAAAAACTAATTGAAAGAAGAAAAACAACAATATGACTCCTCTGTAAGGATTAAACTTGAGTACATAACACTCCTCTCTATATGCAGTTTATTCAAATCTAAAGATAATATTCTAAACCTTTTGCCTTTGGTCATATATAAACATTGTAATGCTACTTTAATTGGGAAACGTCCCACAGCACTTTTCAATCATGATTGAAGAATGTTTTCTGTTTACGAAGAGCAATTAATATTTTTAATAAACCAACTTCCGGCGTCGAAACGCTACTTCGTGGGCTTAGTGAGTTCGCAGGGGGAAAATATCCACAGATTAGCTGTCTTGCCAAGGGCTTCCCTCTGAGCGCGGTCCTGATCTGCCTCTTCATGGAGACGCTGGAGAGGGACCAGTGAGTGCAGGGATATAATCGAAAGACATTCAACTAGGCTTCGTTACATTGATGATGTCCTCGTCATCGTCTCAAGGAGGTCGTTTTTTACATCCTACGCTGACGCAGCTCAACTCCGTCCACAAGAAACCATGGAGGACACTGATCCATCGGAGTGACAACGTTTCTGTGTGCAGAAAGCCTACATATAAAGACGATTATATCCACTACTATAACCATAGTAATAAAACAAAGTCTGAGATTGTAATTGGTTTCCTCCTCAAAGCACAGAGGATTTGCAGCCCTGAATTCCCAGAGGCTGAGCTTTCCCGTGTAATTAATTCATTCATGAATCATAAATACTCCACGGGATTCCTTCTAAACCTCAGAAAGAAGGCGGAAAACATACTAGGAACATCAAAACTGCACTCACTTCTTCTTTTTTTTCTCATATTACCGCATTGCAACATTTCCGAGGCGATTAGCGGGTACTTTGGCAGTGCAGTAAAAATCGCCTGCACATCTGGTGTGAAAATACATAAAATGCATAATACAAGACAGAAAGCCGCCCGCACACAACCCCCGGCGCTGTATATCGCATAACCTGCAGCAGATGTGATAAAGAATATTATGGTGATACTGGACGTGGTTTCAACACCAGATCAGCAAGGAAACAGTAATAATCCATGGAAGATTGAACAGACGGCAACGAAAGCTGCATACGGAGAATGTAAACACCGCATCGGGCGCTTCCAAATCATCCCAGGTAGCGGCATCAATTGCGAGAGGCAGGTTATGTTCGCGAAGTGGTTCATCAGTTCGTGTGATAAATATATGCTCAGTAATTTGGTGATGTATGTATTGCTGAAAAAGATATAATTATTCATACCTTTTCTACAAGTACGTAGATATCTTCATAATTTAATGATTAGAACTTTTTGCTTAAATAGTATACAGCGCATATGAAATACATAATTTTTTTTCTCGTAGTGACGCTCCTTACCTCATGGCCTAGTCTCCTTAATTGCATTGTATATTGTATATTGTGCGCGCGCGCGCGTGTGTATGTTTGTGTGTGTTTATCTATCTATCTATCTATCTATCTATCTATCTATCTATCTATTTATCTTTCTATCCATCTATATATATATTTATATATATATGTACATGTATATCTTAATACTGTAATCATAATTTTACTGTATGAAATAATTTTTTCAGGTCTTGCTATAAGCACTAAACAATTTTGGCTAACTTCAGGATCATAGAAGTGGTACATGTATCCACGATATTCGATTTATTTATTATAAAACTATATTGATTCAGACCACAATATTGCCCTTGTATGTAATTGTTCACTTGGTGAAAGGTACTCTAAATTGAGTATCTTCCAAGGAGGAGAGTCATGATAGAAGGAATGTCGCGACCTGGATAAGGGCCCTATTACGCTATCACTTTCCCGTCAAATTTCCGCATAAACATTCCGGATGCAAATGGCCCGACCGTATCACCCTAGCAAAGCACCGCCATCTCATTTGATGCGCAAACGCTCTGGTGTAAACAAACATGGTGAGATTCAAGGAAAACGCTGCTGTAATTCTCGAATTCCTATTGGTAATTATAAGAGAGAAGAAATGAAATAGGAAGGCGTATCTGGGTGCGCCCTTGGCTACAAGGAAAAGAGCAAAGGAGTGTTTATTCATCTCATCGTTTAGAAGGGATTTGCGAAAGACGATGGGTCAGGGCCCCTGAAACGCATAGCAATACTTCAAAATTATCTGAGATCACATTATGGAAAATTGGGTCTCCTCGTGAGTACAAACAGTGGCAGGGTGCTCCTTGGAAATTGGCACCAGCACCAAGTTTATAGATGGCTTCATGCTGTAGGAAGAGGATACGCTGTAGATACCAAGCAGGTAAAAGAAGCATTCCTAATCTATTTCAAGAGGGAAGGAGCTGTAGAATTTCAAAAGAGTGTAGCCTACATACACTGTACCAATTTTAATTATCAAGTGACGGTTGAAAAAGAATATATGATTACAATGAATGTTTCACATTTGTATGAACTACTGTATAAGAATTTTGTTTACACTAAGTGTATCATGTATTATTTTATAATAGAAGCTCTTGTTATTTTCTAAATGCATTTTTTATAACCATGTACATTTGAGTATGCTGCTTTTATCCAAACATTTATATATATATTTTTTTTTCTTTGTTCTATTTCAAGAATGGTGAGGGTAGCCTAGTTTACTTAAATAAATGACACAAGAAATTGATATCTCCATCCATATTCTGGGGATCACAGAGGAGGAGAAATGGCCCTCAGAACGATGAGTCAAGGGGCCTTCAGCTGGCTAGGCCGTTTTTCGGTAAACAGGAAACCTATGCACAGAGGGTTGTATCTACTATGTGAAGAGAAGTGTCGCTAAAGACAATTGTCTTTCTTCCTGGTGTCCACGCCTGAGACCGGTGGAATCCGCTCTGATAAACCAGCTGCTCAGTTTCAACCACTGCTGTGTTGTTGTCTCTCTCTCTCTCTATCTCTCTCTCTCTCTCTCTCTCTCTCTCTCTCTCTCTCTCTCTCTCTCTATATATATATATATATATATATATATATATATATATATATATATATACATATATATACATATATATATATATATATATCTCACTCTCTCTCTCTCTAGCTCTATCTCTCTCTCTTTCCTTTTTTCCTTGCTTCCCACGTCCTTAGATTATCCCTTTCACAGACCGCCCGACCCTTCGACCTGACCTGCCTTCCTTTCCGTTTACCTACCCTCACCTGCACTTTGCGTACCGTGATGTTTCTCCCTCTCTCTCTTATACTTCTTCCTCTCCTTCACCTCTTCACACTTGAAGATTAAACCCAGCAGGATTTCGAAACTGTTGCCATGCCTTTCAGTTACTCTATTTTGTGTATAGTGGATCTTTTACTCATAGTATGAACATTGTAGAGTTTTGCCATTCAGACACACACACACACACACACACACACACACACACACACACACACACACACACACACACACACACACACACACACACACACACACACACACACACACACACACACACACGCATACACACACACACACACACACACACACACACACACACACACACACACACACACATGCACACGCACGCACGCATACACACACACACACACACACACACACACACACACACACACACACACACACACACACACACACACACCAGCATCTACATAAGTAAATTACACACGAGTGGCTTAAAGGTTTCATTTCTTGCCAGTCTCCTTGAATATACCCCAATTCTGCTAGGCAAAGTAAGAATAGTTTTCCGGCTGTGTACGCAACCTAAATAGCTTTAATCTCAGAGCAAAGAACACATTATGCGGCTTCTATATTACGGGAAGGAACTTGAATTTGATTATGCAATGCTGATATTAGCTCCTTTGTGGCAGAAACGCTGGTTTTCACAGCGTTATGAGGTTAAACAAAATCATATATTTGTGCATGTTTTCTGATATCATCATCATTATTTTTTCTATTACAATCCGTTTTGTTAATTATCTCTGACTTATGACTTTATTACTTCTGCCATCGTGGTGATAAAAAGAACTTTCCATTGTACACTTTGGTTTAATTAGTATTGCCATTTATTAATACCAGGGGCGGGTATTCTAGACCATTAACTTTATCAGTAGTTATTAAAAACGAAACCGTTATTAAATATGGCGCTTAATAACAGTTTAATTCAAAGACACGACATCAAGAATAATTGTAAAAGCAATGATTATCAGTGAGGATTATACTAATGAACAAAAAGGCCTCATGAACGTAACACGTAAGCAGAGACATAGGCAGACAGTCAGATCAATAAAGAAATAGATAGGCGGATTTATAGATAGATGAATAGATAGACAGATAGATGAACGTAGCACGTAAGCAGAGACATAGACAGATCAATAAAGAAATAGATAGGTAGATTTATGGATAGATGAATAGATAGACAGATAGATTTATAGAAAGACATAGATAATTAGATAGATAGTAAACAACTAATTATATAGATTGGTAGATGAGAGTGTGAAAGAAAATGACAGACAGATAGTTAGACAAAGAGAGATAGACAGACAAGTAGATATAGAAAGACTGATAAGTTAATAATAGATAGGTAGATAGATAGGTGGACGGTTAGAGAGATAGATGAA
>NC_061854.1:17332632-17335132 GCF_019202785.1 Penaeus chinensis
AGCTGTTGGACCGGGAATCACTTGAGCAATCATGCATATATCGTTATTTTAAAGAAATATGAACATGTATATTTTCTATAGAATTATATATATACGATATTTTAAAGAAAAATAAATATGTATATGTATAATAGATATTCTAGAAAGATCATTTGTGTTTACATTAACTTATTTCATCTAATTTATCAGTTAAAAAAATCTAGTTGTTTAGTGGAGTGGTAAACCGGAAAATTATTAACTCATTTTTCTAGATGTTTTAAGTACTTATAATATACTAATTTTCTAAGAACAATGCCTATCAAACGATACATACCATTAATTACTGAGGCAACAAAGTTACTATTCGTGTAGTGATGACGGCATGTCAAGGAAAATGTAATACATGTAATGTAAAAGGACATGTTCTGATTTATAATTGAAATCATGTAAGTGACATCTTTATCAATAGTTTCATTTATGTATACTTCAAATTTTGCTTTGGATGTGCATTTATTTGAAGCGAAAGTTATTTTCATTAAAGAAAATATCTTTATTTGTGATACGTAATATTCTTCTTCTTCATTTCTAACTGTGAACAATGAATATTGTATAAGTATTTTTGTTTGTAATCTTTGGAAATCGTCGTAAATGTTTTCTTGTCTTTGGTAGCTATGTATTTGGTTCTTGTAGACAGCTACTTATTTTCCCCGGGAGACGCCAAGTTCGTGCATTGCTGCGGCCATTGCTGGGAGCCCACACATTTGTAAAGTGTAGCAACTTGGGTTGGAGAACAAAATCATTAACATTTATATATTTTATCTTTAGTTTTTACTGCTTTATTCTAAGGTGTACCTATGTTTTTTTTTTTTTTTATGAATAAAACTTAGAAGCATTTTGAACTAAATGGTTTATGCAAGGCTCATTAGGAAGTCACGTGTGTTTAATTTGTTTTATTATGTTTTTAGCCTGTTTAATAGGAACATATGCGTTCTTACTGTGATAAATAATTAAATAATCATTTTGTTATTTGTGAATGTCAAAGGAGTGGTTCCTTGAAGCAAGTGTGAGATTCAGGCTTAGATATATATTTTCCTTTTTTCTCGTATTTCTTCGCGTATTATCCTGCATAACAGGTTTTCAGAATCTAAATATTTATAATAAATATGTTATATCTAAGATTCAGTCGGTATGTTAATATATATTCAAATTGATGAATGCTTTATAATGTGAATCTGTTTCGTACTTGTGTATGGTGATATAACACTCATTTTTTCGTTATGTATTTGTACTGCATAGTATTTTGTATAATGTTGGCATTAATATTGTGATATGTCCTTGCCAAAGCATTTATTCTAGTAACTTTAGAGATTATCATAGCTTAGCATAGTGATCTACATACATGGTATAATTTAAATGTCATTCTTTGCAATGTTAGATGTTTACATATATGTTATCTCCCTATGTAAAATATGGCATGTACATTTTTGGAAGTTTTTTCATTTCACTGACTGTTTCACCTTTTACGGTGATGGTGATGATATCATGAATAAACAGTCAGTCACGTCATCAATTTTGTACAATCAAAACCAAGCCTGCTACAATTGATATGATGCAGAATTAGTAAATTATCATAAAGAACTGTTTAGTTTGTTTAAAAAAACATGAAAAGATTTGTATATGTAATGACAAATACATATAAAGTGCCTTTGTCCTTTCATACGGGCACAGTAACAGCTTCAACTAGCTTATCAGACAAAGAAAATTCTTTGCTTTACATTCACATTATGAAACTCTACAATGGACTGGGGGAATGGTTTCGTCGAGTAGATTACAGAGGTATAGAATTTTTTGTCAAAGAATTCCTTACTGAACTATAGTTTATGTAGTATGGTGTAGTGAATTTTAGAAATCGCAGTTACTGACTACTTTTAGGAAAGTAATCGATTTTGAAAGGTTAGTTGATTTGACAGAACACTCTCTGGTTTCTCAATAAAATGGTATTAATAAATCTTAGAGATCTTGCCTGTATAGTATTTTACCACATAATCAAAGTCAAGAAACTTAATACTGACTATGGCAGTCGAGATATATGTATGGTTAGTCTGAAAAATAAATTCTAATACAATGTCTAATACAATGATTTTTGTGTTAATATATGGAAAGTAAATTATATTCATAATTAGAGCATTCTACTGTATTCAATATACCAAGCTTTGGTAAACTTTGCGAATGGTTGGTATAAACGTCTTCGGAATGTTGGTACCAGTTAAATGCCACTGTGAAACTAAAACACTCTGTTCGCATGGATTTCGTGAGGCCCTGTGAAACTGACTGTAAGTGACTTTGTTATCGCATGCCGCTGCCCCGACTGCAACACAAGGTAGCTGAACACACACACACACACACACACGCACACACACACAAAAAAATAAACAAACAAACACATACATATACATAGATATGTATACTATATATACACACACATGACTATGTATAATTTATATATATGTGTGTGTGTGTG
>NC_061854.1:17347632-17350132 GCF_019202785.1 Penaeus chinensis
CAAATATGTACTATTAACTCGTGAACTCTTGAGGAAGTTAAATCTGCCTTCAACAGGTACCGTCTAATAAACGATGTTTGAAATGTTCTCTCTGTGTTTAAACTAAACCACTCAAACTACGTCATACATCATGGGACGATACAAACAAACTCGGAGAGGGGGAGTGGATAATTCTTTGTTTCTCTGACTTGCCTTCTATATTCTCATTTTCTGCTCTTTTTTTTTTTTTTTTTTTTTTTTTTTTTTGCTTTTTTTTTTTTTTTTTTTTTTTGTCTGCCTTTTTCTCTCTTTTGTTTTTGCTCTCTGAATTAACCATGACGAAAGATTAAATTTTACCATATCTTAGCTAAGAAGGTAATTGTAAATGCTGCTATATTAATAAGTGACTCTCTCTCTATATATATGTGTGTGTGTGTGTGTGTGTGTGTGTGTGTGTGTGTGTGTGTGTGTGTGTGTGTGTGTGTGTGTGTGTGTGTGTGTGTAAGTATGTGTGTGTGTAAGTGTGAGTGTGTGTGTGTGTGTGTGTGTGTGTGTGTGTGTGTTTGTTTCAGCATAAATGCATAGAAACTTTGATGGAACTCTTTGACAACTATAGTTTTAACAAGGATTGGTCAAGTATGTGTGTTGCTTATCACAGCATAACACTCTCAGATATCACATGGCTTTGTATCTTGCATCTTTTCTTCAGGAAGACCTTTTCGTCGATGATTTCGTTCATTGCAAATCTTACAGGACAATGTTGCCATGCATATTGTGTTTGTGTAGGATCTAAGTCCTCCAAGTAAAACAAGTTGTCTTTCTCTTTGTCATCTTTGCCATATATGCCAAGTAACAGTTATCTTTCAGGAAGCTTATGTAGCCACAACGTCTAACATTATTGCCTTTCAAGTTTTATTTTGCATGCCCGTTGTCTTTATTCCTCAGAATCTACATGAGCCCACTGTCAAGCCAGCCACACTTGCGTCATGACCCTGTCACCGTCTCTGTTTCAAAACCTAAGGACGAATTTCCCTCAAAAAAACCCTCATGCATCTGCCTCTCATCGCGGACTATAAGGTGTCGGTGAATGTACCATCTATGGTTGGCACGGCATTGGTGATTTTAGATGGAGTATATATCCTACCAAAAGATGACCATTTTATGTTAAATGTTATCAAGTTCAACGAGACCCCTTTTACCCCTTTTCGCTTCGAGCTTGCCACGGGAGTGCCTTGCTGTAAGGACACATATCTCTTGTAGTTGAGCTCGAGCATCCCATGCCTACTCATACTACTTCTGTTACACATGCTCTTGCTGCTAACACCTGCATCAGCGTCGTTTGTTTTACCTCCTGTAGAGACTGAGGATTGTACATTTTTTTCTGATTTCACACAGTTGCTGCTGATCCTTGACTATCCCACTAGACCATTACATGAATTCACTATAAAACACAAATCAGTTGCAACAATGCCCAGACTGACCTCATGGTCAACGTTGCACTCATCCTTTCACAAACATGTCAACTCGACTTTTAACTCGGAACATCGCGCTTTGCAGACCGCATTCCTTGCACATTCTACTTCCTTCCATGAATGTTCATATGCTATCCGTGTCTAATATATAAATTCATCTTTATCATTTTTATTCCCTCACATTACACAGCTTACTTTTTTGTGGTTTTATAACTTTTACTTTGGCTATTGTCTTCTACTGTATCCCCGCCCAACAACACTGACGGCACTGACTGGGTCATCGCCTAATCACCATGTACTCACTTTTCTTGTCTCTTTTAAACTGCCACCTCTCTTATACCTACTTATGCATTTTATACGTAATTATTGCAGTCATACATCCTCTCTTATCCACATTTGTATTAGGTTGTACTACTTTAGATTATTTATTTACTCCATTGTATTTAACCCAGTTTTGTATCCTCACTAGTTTGTTCTTGTTATTGCATTTACTAGCATTATTACTGTTCTCTGTCACCGTGTTACGGCGGGGACCGCTGCGGTAGCGTGCGATGTAAGGCCTCTGCCATCCACTTCAGCCCAGAGTACACTTACCATTTATCTTACTAGGATTCACGTTCACAACAGATAAAAAGGTTTCCGGCTATTATACATATATCTTAATATATAAAGAAATATATCAACAGGTATGTATATACATGTGTGTGTGTGATAAATATACATATAGATGAGTAGATTGGCTAGTAACAATACTATGTGACAGAATGGAAATTTGTTATATAGTTATAGTCTAAAAATTAAGAGATCGTATAATTTGGACAGTGAGATAATAGCATAAAAAAACAAAGTGAATCATTATATTCTCCAGGTTCGAAACAACAACAAAGTGAGGATAGATGTTGAATATGATAACAGAAAATATTGATTACATTACATATACGAGTAATTGATTGAGTTAGGAGAAACATTAAAAACATAATGAAATAGTCAAATAAAGTAATTTCTAAAATTCAAATTAGGCAATAAATGTATGATAACTATAAATATCA
>NC_061854.1:17410132-17412632 GCF_019202785.1 Penaeus chinensis
CTATATGTATATATATATATATATATATATATATATATATATATATATATATATATATATATATGAGAGAGTAAGAGACAGAGACAGAGGGAGAGACAGAGACAGAGATAGAGACAGAGAGAGAGAAAGACACAGATAGAGAGAAAGAGTGAAAGAGAGAGAGATAGAGAGATATGCACACAAACATGCGTGTATGTGTAAGTGCTTGTTCCAATTTCCCACCTTTTCCCACGTCTCATTTTCCTCCACGAAATAATTAGATTCTCCAGATCCACACATCTCTTTACTGTATAATACGGTTATAGAACACAGAACAAGGCCGCCGTGTATATAAGTTTCTTTTCGCCAACTTCCAGCGTACACACACACACACACTCGCTACACTTTTTATGTGAATGTAAGAATTCTCCCCAGTAATTCTCTACCGTCACAGCTACCTCTCGGTGCTACAGGACAACTCGCAGAAGTAGATTCAATTTACATTTAATTAAGGCTAATAAACATCACCGGTCCAAAGACAGCTACACAAACTTTGTGAACAGACTAACTTTGTTCTGAGTAAACACCAGGAAATATGGAAGTGACTGTATTCTGAGCTGAATCAGGTTATCGTTGGCAACATTTGGTTCCTGATTTAAGAGGGGGATTTCGGCATTATTCTCTTCGTTATAATTTCAGATATATATATGCATATGCATATGTGAATCTATATGTATATCTACGGTATATGCGTAAGTGAAAAGGTGAAATGTGTAGATAAAGGTGTGTGTGTATGGGTATATTTCATCTTAGTTGGTGCAATAGTGAGATAATGACAAGAAAGAAGAAAAAATATAGATGAAACGAAATTAATGAACGTCTGACACAAAAAAAATCAATATGAAATAATTAAGGGACAGCGAGACGAATATTGCTTGTGCCTTTTTTTTCTTTTCCCGTTTAGCTCGTTTCTCGCAAAAGCGGAGTCACACGACAACCCACGGAGAGAAAGGAGGAAATACTGATGCATATAATGGATTCTTCTGAGTGAACGGAGAGTGAACTCGGCTCCGGAGGGAATTTGTTCGTCGTTTTGACAAAGTGAGGCAAATAATATTATTAGCGCTTTTCCTTTTTACTGTAACTATTACCACGCTTTGACTGTTCGACTGTTGTCATATTACAGAAACAAAATATCGGTACAAATTACCATATATTTTTGATCTTAGTATATATTTCTCCATACTGAAGTATGAAGAAATAATGCAGAGCACATTTCATAATTCATAAGATACCATGTTCTGAAAATAGTAGACTTTATCATTTCTGCATAATGTACAACTCACATTTATTGCAAACAGAAAATTTACATGAAATTTAGAACGCTCTGCTATAATGAATAAAGCTATTACAGCCTCAGTATTCTGCTCACTTCAAATGAAAGATTTAGACAACGCATTCTGAAATTTCAATCTGCTCGCATTTTCAGTCATCACTTTTAAATGGAAAGCGTTACCTGCTGACGGTATTTAATTACAGTGCTGGTTAACATAAATGGCCACGTTTTGGATGCAGTCTAGTCATATCCTCCCAGCCAAATTCTATTTAATCTAATGCAATTGGGATTACTTATTAACCCAAGATGGAGAAAGGTAGAGAGTGTTCGCTTCTAGTCAATAAGGCTTGGAGTTCAATCTTCGTATTTCGGGTTTCCGCTGAATGATATTCAGAGAGATGTTCAGTTAGACGACATGCGCGCATATGGAAACGGAATCGCTCTCTTTCCCTTCTTCTTCTTCTTCTTTCTCTCTCTCTCTCTCTCTCTCTCTCTCTCTCTCTCTCTCTCTCTCTCTCTCTATATATATATATATATATATATATATATATATATATATATATATATGTTTAAGCACACAGTTACACACGCACACATTAACACGTATAGTACACACACGTGCTTACACGCAAACACCCTATCCCACACAAACACACAAACGCACACAGATACACTTACATCTTTTACGTGAAAGTTTAGCTTCCAAGCGACAGGTGCAGCGTTATTTTTCTTCCTTGTTCTCACAGGGTGTGGGTATTCACAGAGCAATATTGCATTGCAACATCCTATCTGGTGTCTGCAGAATCGGTTCCACATTTCACTATTTCCTCGTTGCTATCAGTATTGTTATCAGTATGATCCTTACTATTGTACTAATTATCACATTTTATCATTTAAATAATAATAATGATAATGATGAAAATAATAAAATATAAATAATAATGATAATGATAATGATATTAATAATAAGAATTATTATTTTCATAACCATCATTATTATTATCAATATTTACATCATCATTATAATAATAACAATAATAATAATAATTATTATTATTATCATTATTATTAGTCATTATTGTTATTATTTTTTAATTGTTATCGCTATTATTAATTGTATTATTATCATTATCATTATCATTGTTATCATTATCATTATAATGGTAATAATAAAATATAATGCAT
>NC_061854.1:17427632-17432632 GCF_019202785.1 Penaeus chinensis
AAACAGTCGACCATTCAATCAACAATACAACCGACCACTCAACCAACCACCCAATCAGCCACTCAACCAACCATCCAATCAACCACTCAACCAACCACCCAATCAGACACTCAACCAACCAACCACCCAATCAACCACTCATCCAACAATCCAATCAGCTACTCAATCACTCAACCACTCTCCCACCCAACAACCCACTCAACCACTCACCCACCAAACCATCCATTGATCCATTCAACCACTTACCCACCCAACCACCCACTCAACCACTCAACCACCCAACCACTCACTCAAACACTCATCCACCAACTTAACCACTCTCCCACTTAACCTTTCACCCACACCACCACCCACTCACCCACTCAACTACTCACCCACCTAACCACTCACTTAACCACTCTCCTACCCAACCACCCACTCGTCCACTCACCCACCCAACCACCTAACTATCCACTCAACCACTCACCCATCCCACCACCCACTTTCCCACCCCACCACCCACTCATCCACTCACCCACCCAACCATCTATCCATCCACTCAACCACTCACCCATTCAACCACCCACTGATCCACTCAAACCCTCATCCAACCACCCACTCAGCCACTCATCCAAACACCCACCCAACCTCCCACTCAACCACTCACCCACCCCACCACCCACTCATCTACTCACCCAACCAACCACTTAACAACCCTCTCAACCACTCACACACCCAACTACCCACTCAACCAGTCTCCCACCTAACCACCCACTCAACCACTCACCCACCCCACCAACCACTCATCTACTCACCCACCCAACCACTTAACAACCCTCTCAACCACTCACACACCCAACTACCCACTCAACCAGTCTCCCACCTAACCACCCACTCAACCACTCACCCACCCCACCAACCACTCATCTACTCACCCACCCAACCACCTAACCACCCACTCAACCACTCACCCACCCAACCACCCACTCAACCACTCACCCACCCAACCACCCACTCAACCACTCACCCACCCCCACCCACTCACCCACCCAACTACCCACTCAACCACTCACCCATCCAACTACCCACTCAAAAACTCACTCAACCACTCACCCACCCAACTACCCAATCAACCACTTACCCACCCAACCACCCACTCAACCACTCACCCACCCAACCACCCACTCAACCACTCACCCACCCAACCACCCACTCAACCACTCACCCACCCCAACCCACTCACCCACCCAACTACCCACTCAACCACTCACCCATCCAACCACCCACTCAAAAACTCACTCAACTACTCACCCACCCAACCACCCACTCAACCACTCACCCACCCCACCACCCACTCAACCACCCAATCACCCACTCAACCACCCAATCACCCACTCAACCACTCACCCACTCAACCACCCACTCAACCACTCACCCACCCAACCACTCACTCAACCAACTAATCACCCACTCAATCACTCATCCATTTACCCACCCAACCACCCAACCACCTACTCACCCATCCAACCTCCCACTCAACCACTCACCCAACCCACCACCCACTCACCCACCCACTCAACCACCTACCCCACCATCCCATTTAACTACTCTCCCACTCAACCACTCACCCACCCAACCACCCACTCAACCACTCACCCACTCAACTACTCACCCACCCAACCACCTAACTACCTACTCACCCTCCCAACCACCCACTCACCCACCCAACCACCCACTAAACCAGTCACCCACCCAACCACCTAACCACCCACTCAACCACTCACCCACTCAACCACCAACTCAACCACCCACCCCACCACCCACTTAACCACTCACCCACAAAACCACTTAACCACCCACTCAACCACTCTTGCACCCAACCACCCACTCAACCACTCACCCACCCAACCACCTAAACACCCACTCAACCACTCATCCACCCAATAACCCACTCAACCAGTCACCCACACAACCACCCAGTCACTCACCCACTGGTCCACTCAACCAACCACCCACTCACCCACTCAATCAACCACTCAACTAACCACCCAATCAGCCAATAACCCAACCAACCATACAACCATCCATCAAACTACTTACCCATTAAAATAATGAACTATTTCCACACCCTCTCACCCACAAAGCCACCCATTGACCCACTTAACCAGTCATCCCCTCAACCACTCACCCACACAACCATCCAATCAGCCACCCACCCAACCACCCACTCACCCCACCACCCACTCATCCACTCACCCGCTCAACCACCTAACTAGCTACTCAACCACTGGCCCACCCCACAACCCACTCACCCACCCCACCACCCACTCAACCACTCACCCACCTCACCACCCACTCAACCACTCACCTACCCAATCACCCACTCAACCACTCATCCATCCCACCACCCAATCATCCACTCACCCACCCAACAACCCACTCAACCCCTCACCCAACCACCCATTCACCCACCCCACCACCCACTCATCCACTCACCCGCCCAACCACCTAACTACCAACTCAACCACTCGCCCACCCCACAACCCACTCACCCACCCCACCACCCATCATCCACTCACCACCCAGCCACCTAACCACCCACTCAACCACTCACCCACCCCACCACCCACTCATCCATTTACCCACTCACCCATCCCACCACCCATTCAACCTCTAACCCACTCAACCACTTACCCACTCAACCACCCACTCAACCACTCACCCACCCAACCTCCCACTCAACCACTTACCCACCCAACCTCCCACTCAACCACTCACCCACCCAACCACCCACTCAACCACCCCACCACCCACTCAACCACTCACCCACCCAACCACCCACTCAACCACTCACCCACCCAACCTCCCACTCAACCACTCACCCGCCCAACCTCCCACTCAACCACTCATCCATCCCACCACCCAGTCATCCACTCACCCACCCAACAACCCACTCAACCCCTCACCCAACCACCCATTCACCCACCCCACCACCCACTCATCCACTCACCCACGCAACCACCCACTCAACCACTCAACCACCCCACCACCCACTCAACCACCCAACCACCCACTCAACCACTTACCCACCCAACCTCCCACTCAACCACTCACCCACCCAACCTCCCACTCAACCACTCACCCAACCAACCACCCACCCACCCAATCACCCACTCAACCACTCATCCACCCCATCACCCATTCATCCACTCACCCACCCAACCACCCACTCAACCACTCACCCACCCCTCCACCCACTCAACCACTCACCCACCCAACAACCCACTCAACCAATCACCCACCAAACCACCAACTGAACCACTCAACCCCTCACCCACCCACCAATTAACCCACCCCACCACCCACTCATCCACTCACCCACCCCACCACCCACTCACTCACCCCAACATCCACTCAACCACTCACCCACACAATCACCCACTCAACCACTCACCCAACCAACTACTCACTCAACCAACTAATCACCCACTCAATCACTCATCCATTTACCCACCCAACCACCCAACCACCTACTCACCCACCCAACCTCCCACTCAACCACTCACCCAACCCACCACCCACTCACCCACCCACTCAACCACCTACCCCACCACCCATTTAACTACTCTCCCACTCAACCACTCACCCACTCAACCACCCACTCAACCACCCAACCACCTAACTACCTACTCACCCTCCCAACTACCCACTCACCCATCCAACCACCCACTAAACCAGTCACCCAACCACCTAACCACCCACCCCACCACCCACTTAACCACTCACCCACAAAACCACTTAACCACCCACTCAACCACTCTTGCACCCAATAACCCACTCAACCAGTCACCCACACAACCACCCAGTCACTCACCCAAGGGTCCACTCAACCACCCAGTCACTCACCCAAGGGTCCACTCAACCAACCACCCACTCACCCACTCAATCAACCACTCAACTAACCACCCAATCAGCCAATAACCCAATCAACCATACAACCATCCATCAAACTACTTACCCATTAAAATATTGAACTATTTCCACAACCTCTCACCCACAAAGCCACCCATTGACCCACTTAACCAGTCATCCCCTCAACCACTCACCCACACAACCACCCAATCAGCCACTCACCCAACCACCCACTGACCCAATAAATCACTCACCCAACTAGCCACTCAACTCATCCAGCCAACCACTCTACAACTGACCTACACATTGACCCACTCAACCACTCACCTACACAATCCCCCAGTCACTCACCCAACCACCCACTGACCCACTTAACCAGTCACCCACTCAACCACTCACCCACAAAATCACCCAGTCATTCACCCAACTATCCACTCAACCACTTAACCACTCACCCACCCACCTACCCAACCACCCACTGAGCCACTCACCCACCCAACCACCCACTCACCCACTCACCCACCCACCCAACCACTCAAACACCCAACCACCCACTCAACCACTCAACCAACCACTCACCCACCCAACCACTCAACCAACCTCCAACGGCCACCAGCAGACAAGCACTTCCCTCGGAGGAATTGTCCGCACTGGCTTCCCTTTTCTTGAGCTGCTCCTCCGCGCAGGCCCTCCTCCCGGCGACGATGCAGGTGAAGCCCAGCGACAGAGCGAAGAGCACGCCGGGGATTCCGAACATCAGGCTGCATGTCTTCCAGAAAAGAGAATGATAGTCAAGCATTAATAATTGAGTTATATTCCATGTGTTATCTTGGTTATTCTCGGTGCGGCAGGCTGACTGTTTTATTTTGCTTCTGCTTAAGTTCCTTCTTCTTCCCCCGACTTCTGGAAGCAAGACGGGATGAAGGAAGAGGAGAAAGAGGAGATTAGAAGAAGGAAGAAGGTATGGTGTGAGGATGTTGATGGGGGGGGGGAGGGGGGGATGGGGGCGGTGGCAAGGCTTAATGGTGTTAATAGTGCGTTACTTTATTTATAGTTTTATAGTGATCGTAATGGATATTGTTACTTTTACGGTAATGACAGGAATGGCC
>NC_061854.1:17447632-17450132 GCF_019202785.1 Penaeus chinensis
AGTCTTGGAATTCTCTCCGACCTCGATATATGCCTCAACGCCTTCTTGAAAGCTTGAGACGAAAAGATTGCAGTGTGGAATGAAACTTTTTCCTTTCCTTTTATTTCCCTCTCTCTCTCTCTCTCTCTCTCTCTCTCTCTCTCTCTCTCTCTCTCTCTCTCTCTCTCTCTCTCTCTCTCTCTCTCTCTCTCCCTCTCCCTCTTCCTCTCCCTCTCTCTCACTCTCTCTGTCTTTCTTTTTAACTTTATTCCACGTCGAGTAACTAGAGCTTGGGCGCCTTGTTAGGGAAGTTGCTACGTTAAGTGAGGTAGTGTGGCAGTTTGTAATTTCCGTTCGCCGGGAGTATCTTGTCCTGATGTTTGTGAAAGGGTTCTTCTTCCGTCTTTGTCTTTCTCTTACTGTTTCTCTCTCTGTCGTTGTCCGCTTTTTTGTCTACCCTGTATGTCCGTCCGTCCGTCCGTCCGTCCGTCCGTCCGTATCTCTCTCTCATTCTCTCTCTGTCTCTTTATCTGTGTTTATGTCTGTCTGTCTGTTGGAATGTTAAACAGGATTTTTTTCTCTCAAATAATGCAGTGTCTGACATCCGATCATGAAAACAAACCAAAAGGTAAAAGTTACCTTACTCTTACTCTTCTCTTCAGTCAATGATTTACTTATATCTTATTTTTCTCTAATATTTAAACTTTTTTTATTGCTAAAGAGTTTCTCGAACAACTGATTGTAAATCTGGCCAACGGAAGAGCAAACACCAGTACACATTAATACAGATTTACAATGTTCTCATAAATCCTCTATGGGATGAGTGAGTGAGATGAATTTTGGGGTTCACTGTAAAATAATGAAGAATAAAACTCGTTTGTCGACTGAGAACTGACCAGCGATGTCAAAATAAAAACATTTTAGCCATTACCAATTTTCCCGTCTTTTCTCCGCCTGGTGAGAAAACGTGGTCTGTCACCTTCAATAACCAGCGTAAGTGGGCGACGGTGGTTAGGCCTATGCAAGGATGTCTGCCAAGACCTACACGTATGTGAGATTCTATATTAGCTTATATCCAGAGGCTAAACAAGTCAATCTGAGTGAAGTCTGAAGGGAATATTATTTTACAACAACAGGATGAGAGTGTAGAGTGTATGATACAGTGTCGTAAGGCAAAAAAAAAAAAAATTGGATGTATAAGGTCAACTGAATGTCTAGTAGGTGTATTCATGGGTTCTATTATGTATTTACAGGAGTCGGAACAAAAGATACAATAATATTCAGTGCTGAAATATTCACAATATCTTGTTCTATGCAATTAATTTAGTGATTGAGATACACAATGCACAGTCATTCGACAAATTAAAACACGCTACAACCCGAACTTAAATACACAGCCTTACGTACATATCCACACGGCCATACACGCAGACACATCGACAAACATCCTAAATACAACCATTTCAATACATCCCTCTCCCCTCACCCCCCCCCCCCATCCCATCCTTTCCCAAACAGACCTTCCCTACGCCATCGTCGATTCCGATTCCTCCACCCTCTTCCTCCACCCAAACCGCTTCCTCCATTTCTTCCTCCACCCCTTTCAACCTCTCCCCATACCCCCACTACCCCTCACCCCCCCTCCCACCCCCCTTTCTCCCCAAACTAACCCCAAGAGAGCGCAAGAACCTCAGAGCAACAGCAACAGCGATATATAGGTCTGGTCCATAAGTTGTGCTATTTTTCTTTATCGAGCGACGTGCAACAATAGAGCATTGTCTGGGGCTTCCACTAATTTGCCGTCCCGCGAGGAAGCTCCTTTCTGCGCCTCCTTCGGGTTGAGAGATGTGCTCGCCACGCCGGGTGTGTGGGTTTTTTATTTATATATTTTTTTTTTTCTTTCGTTTTTCAGTATTTTTTTTTTTCTGGTTATTTTGTTTATTTCATAAGAGTGTTTTTTTATGAGGGTAATTTTGATGGTTATTCTTTTACTCTAAATCGGTATCATTGATTTTATTATTATCAACATTGTTATCACTATTACTATTATTGTTCTAATTATTATTATCATCATCATCAGTATTATTATTATATAATCATTATCAAAATTATTATTATTGTATTTTTTTTATTATCATCATTATTATTATTACCAGTATTGTTATCATTTTTCCCATTACTATTACTGTTACTATTGCTATTACATTTATCATCCTTTTTGTCATTATTATTATTATTATCATTATTATTATTATTATAATTATTATTATTACTAATTTTACTAGTATTATCATTATTGTTATAATTATTCATGCTCTTAGTAGTAGTAGAAGTAGTATCATTATCATAATCATCATTAGAAGCAGTAGCAGTAACTACTATAATACAAATAGTAATAGTAATAGTAGTCGTAGTCGTAGTAGAAGAAACACTTTCATCTAGAGTTTTACTATTATCATCATTATCATTACAATTTGCACAAGGATTGTTATTATTATCATTATCATGATTGCTCTGATAA
>NC_061854.1:17515132-17517632 GCF_019202785.1 Penaeus chinensis
ATATATATATATATATATATATATATATATATATATATATATATAGGTATAAACACACACACACACACACACACACACACACACACACACACACACACACACACACATATATATATATATATATATATATATATATATATATATATATAGATATATAGATATATAGATATATATATATATATATATATGGCATTCCGTTTTATATATATATATATATATATATATATATATATATATATATATATATATAAAACGGAATGCCATATATCCAAAAGCATTTAAAACAGACACGTAGACTCGTGAGGCTCCAGGCAAGTGAGAACCAATGAATCATAAAGCTGCGTAGGAAACTTCATAAAAAACTTCACTCGGAAATGTCACACACATGCTGTACATCACTTTAATTGGTGATGAGGAAAGGAGGGAAATGTAATTTTCGTGTGCTTTTAATCTATTTTTTTCCTTCATATTTTTTCCTTTTTGTTTTTCCTTTTTTTTTCTTTTGTTTTTATATTCCTCTTACGCATGTTCTGTGTGTGAACGACGTACCCTCTTTTTTTCATTACATCAGGCGTTAGTAACGTCCACATTATCATTTATATTGTTAATATTATCCTTTACAGCATCATTATTATTTTCCTCGTAACAGTTGTAGCATAGTCAATTATCATTGTTATCATAATCACTTTTTATAAAGATGATTATTATTAATCTCTTAATTTATCACTATTTCTAGTAGTTCATATTGTTGTCATAATCATTGTTCTTGCTATGGGCAGTGCAGCATCCTCCATTTGTCGAATCCTTATTATGGTGATTATTTTTCATTACTGTAATTGTCATTACCAGCTTTGATGTGATAATGATCATCATCATTATCATTATCATCATTATTGTTGTCATTATTATCATTATTATCATATATTTTTTTTCATTTTATTGTTATGCTATTATTAATATCATTACTGTAATTGTTATTATAATAATAGTAATAATCATTATTAATATTATTATTAGTAGTAGTATCATTACAATTACTGTAATGATAATAATCATTACTAATATTATTATCTCAGTTATTATTGTTGTTGTTTTTATTGTTGTTATTATTAGCATTCGCATTGTTATCACTGTTATCATTATTATTGTGATTATTGTTATTATTACTGTTATCATTACCATATCATTACTATTGTTATTGTTATTGATATAATTATTATCACTATCATTACTATCAGTGTTATCATAATTGATAATAATAATAATGATAATGATAATAATAATAATAATAATAATAATAATAATAATGATAATAATAATAATGATATTATTATTATTATCATTATTATTATTATTATCATTATTATTATTATTATTATTATTATTATTACTATTATAATTACTAATATTATTATCATTATTTTTATTATTATTATTATCATCATCATCATCATTATCATCATTACTACATAAATAACATTATCATTATTATTATTCCAATTATTGTTATTATTACTGTTATCATATCATTATTGTTATCATAATTATTATTGCTATTATAATTATTATTCTTATTATTACTGTTTATGTTGTTGTTATTATCATTAGCTTTTAGTCTTCCTCTTATTCTTGCTGTTTTCAATATTATCATAATCCTCATGTTCATCATTATTATTACAAATATAATGATAATGCTAGTTATTATTGTTGCTGTTATCATTACCATCCTTATCATTACTATTATCACTAAGAATAGAATTACTAATAACAGTAGTAGCAGTATACTGTTCAAATTATCATTATTATTTATCATTATTATTACTCAATATTTATCGTTATAATTAATATTGATATCCTTATAACCATTGTTATTTTTATTTTCAAGATAATTGGTATTTATATGTCCTTTTACCATAATCATTATCACCAGTTCATTTTCATTATTAATTATCACTGCCTTTACTGATTTGTTTCCCTTAATTATCACTTTAATCAGAATCATCCTTATTCCAAATATAATTATCTCTTATCTTTATCATCATTATTTTTACATATTCTATTTTGCTCATCTCTCTCGCTCTCTCTCACTCTCTCTCTCTCTCTCTCTCTCTCCCTCCCTCCCTCCCTTTTCTTTTCTTGTATCTCTCTTTATTATCTGCATTTCTTTTCCCCACTCATTCTCCCAAGCCTTTTCCCTCCCTCAGGAACATCCTCTTCCTCATCTCCATTTCCCTGCAAGAAGAGCATGCACTCCATCCTTCGAGAAGAATGCAAGAGTTGATAAATTTCTCGGGCGGTTAACTCAAAATTCATAAAAGAATCCATTCAATCAGCGGTTAAGAAGGTCTTGCGTGGTCACCCCTCTCCCTCCTCCTCTCTCCTCTCTCCCTCTCTCGCTTATTTCCTCTTTCGTTTCTATTTACTTTGTTGATCTGTATTTCTCTTTTTCGTCTGTGGGTTTCTTCTTGTTCGTTCCCTTCATCTCCTGTCTCCTCTCTCT
>NC_061854.1:17545132-17547632 GCF_019202785.1 Penaeus chinensis
TCTCTCTCTCTCTCTCTCTCTCTCTCTCTCTCTCTCTCTCTCCCTCATGGAATTCGAATCTAAACTAGGGCAATACCCATTGCAGTTTAGGACATATACTTCAATTATAAATAGCTTTAGACGCCTATTTCCGATAGCGAGTACGAACTCGATGCGTCGTATTGGCGAAGCAAAATAATGCGTTGGACAGATACGCATATTTTTTGTCCTATGGTTTCTATAATTTGATTTGTCTGTTTATCCTTTTTGTATTTATTTATTCAATATATCCGAGCGCCCGTCCCACAGAAGTCAAATCAGTGGCCGATTTAGCTGAACACGACGAAGCAACAGAATCCCATAAAGCAGAGGAACTGGGTGCAGACGAAACACCTGCGTAGAGCATTAAGTTTCAATTAGCAACCACGTTGCAAATTCTACTGGAATATTTAAATACACGGGAATAAGCCACAAAAAAACTGAGCAGAGGAAATGCGTACTTAGGGAACCCCGCCACCAGGATTGCCGTATTACCAAAATTCGTCTGCTATGGGAAAAGCCGACAAAGATTTTTTGTTAACAAATTTCTCCAGTGCGGTAATTAAAGGGAAGATATTATTAAAGTTAAAAATGGACTCTTTCTAATTGCCTGTTTGTACAAATTCAACTGGAAACGGTACATCAGTACTAAATGCCCGTCATAATTTCTACGAATAAGCTGTTTCGAATCCACTGCACAACAATTCTTAAGGATTGAATCTTGGCTTGCCTTAATGATGTCATTATTCTCTGTATAAATGAAACATAGATGTTGGCTTATTTTCCAATTTCTATATAGAGTTCGTTCGAATTGATTAATGTTATCAATTCTTAAAGCTGGAATTTCGATTAAAGATAAGATTCAATGGAATACATAAGTATCGCCTGATTACAGTTTCTGTACAAACCTATAGACAAGGGAAATGATCTAGTCTACGAAACCTTGCACCTTCAGTGACCAGTGATCCGGTAATAGAAAATAAAGAACTTGTTCGCGTATATGTACAGTAAGCTGTGGGTTTTACTGGAAAACACAAAAACTCATACAGACACATGTGCACGCACGAAATCAGATCTTACGTACAATACAACAAGTGATTTGAACTTGCAAAAGAACGGACCGAGAACACTGGATTAGTTGCTGATAAGAACATTCACATTGTGTCATTCCAACAAAAATGTCAAAGCTCATTTGTCATATAGCTCATGGATATCCTATTTGCTGATTTTCCCTTAATTACTTGACTCTCCGTTTTACCTTGCACTGGCCATTTACCTTGCACTCAGCTCACATGCAGACACTATAGAGTAAACAAGCAAATAAATCTTGGTGGAAGTTATGATCATTGCTTTACTACTGTACTGATATAAATCGGTTAGTAATACTATGTAGAAATGCGGATTAGGAATGACAAAAAATACCTTTGACATACAAATTACTTAGCAGCGTTGAACTACTTGAGCCTCGTTAAAACAGAGAAATATAGAGAGATAGTGGGGGGGGGGGAGGGAGAGAGAGAGAGAGGGAGAGAGGGAGAGAGAGAGAGAGAGAGAGAGAGAGAGAGAGAGAGAGAGAGAGAGAGAGAGAGAGAGAGAGAGAGAGAGAGAGAGAGATGGGGCGGAAAGAGAGAGAGAGAGAGGGAGAGATGGGGCGGAGAGAGAGAGAGAGAGAGAGAGAGAGAGAGAGAGAGAAAGAGAACGAGAGAGAAAGAGAGGGGGGGGGGGGGCATGAGGTAGGAGTGATTGAGAAAGAGGGAGAAAGAGTGAGCGAGGGAAAGAGAAGAAAAGCTAACATAAATGAAGACACTACGTACATTTATAAAATTATAATTATTATTAGATTATCGCATAAGTGGAATCATCAACCTAAGTATGTTATTTCTGAGTTATGAAATTCAAATAATTGCCACATACATTGCATGCGCGATGTACATTAAATGAGTCTGTTTTCATGTGCTTCTGTGTACATGCTTGTGTGTCTGCAGTTGCATGCGTCTATATATATGCTTACGTTTACATTTACGTTTATATTGTGCGTGTATAGTTGTGTGTATATATGTTTGTTTATGCACATATATATATATATATATATATATATATATATATATATATATATATATACATATATATATATATATATACCGTATGTGCTTACATGTGTGTATGTGTGCGCATCTATGTTTTTCATGATAGATTCAAACCTCACTTTCCCCAACAGGAAAACTCGGATCAAGAATACACATCCGACGTACGTAATGATGGCCAAGCACGCTATAATATCATTAAAATGCATTCAACTCATTTGCTGATCCACAGCTCTATGCAAATTTCAATTTCCTGAAACAGATAATGAAAATTGGCCGACTGCATGACCTCAAATATGTGATTGTTTGCTTTTTTTTAAACACAAAAAATATAGGAGTATTAATATGTGTATTTATTCACTTATTTCGACATTTTTGCTGTCTGTATCAAGAATGAT
>NC_061854.1:17555132-17557632 GCF_019202785.1 Penaeus chinensis
CAATTCAGCACAGACAGAAAGCACTTACGGGCCAGAAAGATGACCCATAATCATTCAATTTTCCAAACCAGTAACGCAAAGAAATTCTAAAACCGTGTCTTCTTCACAAAATTCCTGGTACATTCCACCCCACATTAGAGACGCTAAATGTCCGCCAATCAGAATCGCTGCCACGGTAGTAACGACATTCTCATTGGCCCAGAAAAGGACAGGAAATCAGAGCGAAGCTTCAAGGACAATATGCCTTCACACACACGAACACACATGCACGCACACTCGCATACATGCACACACATACATTGATACACAGACACATGTATACCCAGATATATACAAATATGCGTGAGTAACTATATGTCAGTGACGAAAAACAGTTCACTGCATTCCCTACTCTAAATTTCGTTTCTTTTGCATTTTATTCAACACACTTTAAAAAAAAAAATCCTTGGAAATATTTTGTACGAAATCCTCTCCGACCTGGCAGCGTGAACTTGACAATGGAAAGAGGAGGCGTTTGATGTGGATGACGTCATGGTGAATAAGGAGGCATTTACAAGTAAAATTGAGAAGATGGAATTAATGGGAAGAAGGAAAAGTGAGAGGAAGGGAAGAAATGGTGTTGGTGATGATGAGGAGGAGGGAGAAGGGGAGAATGTTATAGAGGAGGAAGAGGGAGGTGGTATGGAAGGGAATGGGGAGGAGGAGAAAGAGGAAAGGAATATGGAGAGGGAGAAGGAGGAGGAGGAGGAGGAGGAGGAGGAGAAAGAAGAAGAGAAAAGAAGGCGAAGGAGGAGGAGGAGGAAGAGACGGAGGAAGAAGAGATAAGTAAGGCGAAGGAGGAGGAGGAAGAGAAAAGGAAGGCGAAGAGGAAGGTGATATGGAAGAGGAGGAGGAAGAAGAAGAGAAAAAGAAGGCGGGGGAGGAGGAGGAGGAGAAGGAAGTAGAGAAAAAGAATTCGGAGGAGGAGGAAGAAGAGGAAGATGTTATGGAGGAGGAGGAAGAAGAAGATAAAAAGAAGGCGAAGGAGGAGAAGGAGAAGGAAGAAGAGAAAAAAGAAGGTGAAGGGAGAAGAAGAGGCAGGTGATATGGATGAGGAGGAGGTGAAATAGAAGGTGAAGGAGGAGGAGGAGGAGAACGCGATAAAAAAAGAAAAGGAGAAGAAGGGCAAAAGGAAAAGAAGATATAGCAGATGGAAGGAAATCAGGGATTGTAAATTATCAATTACAAACATGAAACAAGGAAACAAGGATAGTTTCTTAAACACTACATGCCTTATATAACTTTAAAAACAATGTCACTACCACTGCATTGCATCAAACGAAACCAAACCTTTTCTAAAAGCTACCCCGGTGAGTTATGAGCGAGGGATTGGATTGCAAAAAAAAAATATCCAATTCTGTTAAATCGGAGGTCATGTGACTTTTTGACCTCTGCTGACCTCAATAAAGATTTTCATAAATTTTATATCAATGGAAGACAATTTGATACCAAGTATTTTGGCATATATATATCTTAGATCGACATTGAAATATCCTTTTATGCTTGTCCTACCCCATAATTCTGAAGAAGCATGAGATGCGACAAACGGATGGAAAAAGGTTAATACCAACCACGCCCCCCCACAGGTCAACTTATGACTACCCATTTCAGGTGCCCCAATGTACACTCGCTCCAAAAAACAACAATAAAACATCTGGTACTTATTTTAAATTCAATGGCCCTCAGCTCTTGTACTATGCTGATAAGACTTACCTCACCAGTCTCAACTACAAGAACAGGAATGATTATTAAGGTCTAAAAATTACTGAGCTAGAACCTTTTCATGATTCACCATCTTTTTGTCCTTGAAACCTGACCTTCATAGGGAGGACTTTTAGGGTCAGAAAAAGAGCGTAGCGACTCATTCATGATTTGACACTTTTCGTAGGGCAGGTGTACCCGGATCTACCGTACACTTGCTTCGCTTAGGAAGAGCAGCCGCGGTATAAATAGAAGGTCACAAAAACACTCTCTCTGGAGCATCAGAGGGGACGTGCTTAAGCTTACCTTTGAGGACAAATTCCTAAGATGGCTTGTAGTGTGAAGCTGCCCGTAGTCGTGTATCCCTAACTGGAAAGGGGATCAGTTTTCTCAATCTGAAACTATATATAAGTCAGTTATTGATATACATAGATATCACTTACTTTTACACAGCAAACGCTTACACAGTGTGTGTGTGGAATTCATGTTGAACAAATTGGAAATAGAACAACGAAGGGAACTGCAGGAAAACACACGAATATGCCGAAGGCCTTTTCACATTTACTGCTTCATCAGGGCATATATGACAAGAGATACATAGATATGTGTATGTATATATGTATATATATATATATATATATATATATATATATATATATATATATATGTACTAGGCGGTCAGGTCACGTCGGTGATGAGGTGAGCGACGACCTTGGCTAGTTCATGGCTCCCCGTTGCGATGTTGAAGTTGTTGGTAGAG